>NC_092152.1:32609764-32679764 GCF_045791955.1 Oncorhynchus clarkii lewisi
AGAAAAGCATGTTCAACTGAGAGGAGAATGATTAGCCTAATCACTTAATTCAGTGTGTGTGTGTGTGTGTGTGTGTGTGTGTGTGTGTGTGTGTGTGTGTGTGTGTGTGTGTGTGTGTGTGTGTGCGTGGTTGTGTGCGCACGTGCGTATGCACTCCCTCATCCACATTGACGGGCTGCAGTGGAGAGTGCTTCAATTCCTTGGCGTGTACATCTCCAAGGACCTGAAATGGTCCCACCACACCAACATCGTGGTGAAGAACAGCGCCTTTTCAACCTCAGGAGGCTGAAGAAATTTGCCATGGCACCTAAGACCCTCACAAACTACTACAGATGCACCATGGAGAGCATTCTGTCTTCACCAGCTGGTACTGCAACTGCTTCGCCCTCAACCCCATGGCTCTCCAGAGGGTGATGCAGTCAGCCCAACGTGTCACTGTGGGCACAATGCCTGCTCTCCAGGTCATCTACAACACCCAGTGTCACAGGAAGGCCAAAAAGATCATCAAGGAACTCAGCCACCCTAGTCACGGCCTGTTCACCCCGCTACCATTCTAGAAGGAGGAGACGGAAAATGTCCATCAAAACTGGGACCAAGACACTGAAAAACAGCTTCTATCTCCAGGCCATCAGACTGTTAAATAGTCGCCACTAGCCGGCCACCAATGTTTATATGCTGTTTTACACACTGTATACTGTATGTATATACTATATTCTATCGTGATATGCATACTTACGAGCTCTTTCCCAACAATGCAGAGTTAAAAAGTAAAAAGATGTTTAAATATAGAAAAGAGTAACACAATAAATAATAATAGTGATGCTATAAACAAAGGAGTACAGATACCAAGTCAATGTGGGGTACATGGTAGTTGAGGTAATATTACTGCACTGTTGGAGCTAGAAACATAAGCATTTCGAAGCACCTGCAATGTCACACCCTGGCCATAGAGAGTATTTTATTCTCTATTTTGGTTAGGCCAGGGTGTGACTAGGGTGGGCATTCTAGTTTCTTTATTTCTATGTTTTCTATTTCTTTGTTTTTGGCCGAGTGTGGTTCCCAATCAGAGGCAGCTGTCCATCAGTGTCTCTGATTGGGAATCATACTTAGGCAGTCCTTTTTCCCTCTTTCATTTGTGGGATCTTATTTTTGTGTTGGTTGTTATTTTGCCCTGCAGAACGTCACGTTCGTATTTGTTTTGATGTTGATCATTAAATAAATGCGCTTTGGTCCACTTCTTCCGACGACAAACGTGACATGCAATAACATCTAACAGCCAGGTACAGTGCATTCGGAAAGTATTCGGGATCCCTTCGCTTTTTCCACATTTTGTTACGTTACAGCCTTATTATAAAAATGATTAAATAAAACATTTTCCTCATCAATCTTCACACAATACCCCATAATGACAAAGCGAAAACAGGTTTTCAGACATTTTTGCAAAAAAACAGAAATACCTTATTTACATAAGTATTCAGACCCTTTGCTATGAGACTCGAAATTGAGCTCAGGTGCATCCTGTTTCCATTGATCATCCTTGTGATGTTTCTACAACTTGATTGGAGTCCACGTGTGATAAATTCAATTGATTGGACATGATTTGGAAAGGCACACACCTGTCTATATAAGGTCCCACAGTTGACAGTGCCTGTCAGAGCAAAAACCAAGCTATGAAGTTGAAGGAATTATCCATAGAGCTCCGAGACAGGGTTGTGTGGAGGCACAGATCTGTAGAATGGTACCAAAAAATGTCTGCAGCATTGAAGGTCCCCAAGATCACAGTGGCCTCCATCATTCTTAAATGGAAGAAGTTTGGAACCACCAAGACTCTTCCTAGAGCTGGCCGCCCGGCCAAACACAGCAATAGAGGGAGAAGGGCCTTGGTCAAGAAGGTGACCAAGAACTCAATGGTCACTGACAGAGCTCCAGAGTTCCTCTGTGGAGATGGGAGAACCTTGGGCTCATGCGGTGGAGATCTTCTTGGGCTATACTCAGCCTTGGTTCAGGGTAGTAAGTTGGGGATTGATATCTGTTGATATCCCTCTAGTGGTGTGGGGGCTGTGCTTTGGCAAAGTGGGTGGGGTTGTATCCTGCCTGTTTTTTTGCCCTGTCCGAGGGTATCATCGGATGGGACCACAGTGTCCCCCGACCCACCCCTGTCTCAGTCTCCAGTCTCCATGCTGCAATAGTCTATGTGCCAGGGGGCTAGGGTCAGTCTGTCTTATCTGGTGTCCTGTGTGAATTTAAGTATGCTCCCTCTAATTCTCTCTCTCTCTCTCCCTTCCCTCCCGGAGGACCTGAGCCCTAGAATCAAGCCTCAGGAATACCTGGCCGGATGACTCCTGGCTTTCCCCAGTTCACCTGGTCATGCAGCTGCTCCACTTTCAACTGACCTGCCAGCGGCTAGGGAACCCTGACCTATTAATCGGATGTGCTACCTTGTCCCGCACCTGCTGTTTTCAACTCTCTCTCTCTCTCTCTCTCTCTCTCTCTCTACCTCTCTCTACCTCTCTCTACCTCCCCTGCTGTCTCAACCTCTGAATGCTCGTCTATGAAAAACCAATTTACTCCTGGCCTTAATGACCATGTACTGTTATAATCTCCACCCGGCACAGCCAGAAGAGGACTGGACACCCAGAGCCTGGTTCCTCTCTAGGTTTTTTCCTAGGTTCTGGCCTTTCTAGGGAGTTTTTCCTAGCCACCATGCTTCTACATCTGCATTGCTTGCTGTTTGGGGTTTTAGGCTGGGTATCTGTATAGCACTTTGTGACATCTGCTGATTTAAAAAGGGCTTTATAAATACATTTGATTGATTGACAACCATCTCTGCAGCACTCCATCAATCAGGCATTTATGGTAGAGTAGCCAGATGGAAGCCACTCGTCAGTAAAAGGCACATGACAGCCCGCTTGGAGTTTGCCAAAAGGCACCTAAAGGAGTCCTCAGGCCATGAGAAACAAGATTCTCTGGTCTGATGAAACCAAGACTGAACTATTTGGCCTGAATGCCAAGCGTCACATCTGGAGGAAACCAGGCCCCACTCATCACCTGGCCAATACCATCCCTACAGTGAAGCATGGTGGTGGCAGCATCATGCTGTTGGGATGTTTTTCAGTGGCAGGGACTGGGAGACTAGTCTGGATCAAGAGAAAGATGAACGAAGCAAAGTACGGAGAGATCCTTGATGAAAATCTGCTCCATAGCGTTCACCTTCCAACAGGACTACGAACCTAAGCACACAGCCAAGACAATGCAGGAGTGGCTTCGGGACAAGTCTCTGAATGTCCTTGAGTGGCCCAGCCAGAGCCCAGGCTTGAAACCCAATCGAACATCTCTGGAGAGACCTAAAAATAGCTGTGCAGCGACACTCCCCATTCAACCTGACAGAGCTTGAGAGGATCTGCAGAGAAGAATGGGAGGAACTCCCCAAATACAGGTGTGCCAAGCTTGTAGCATCATACCCAAGAGTCTAGGCTGTATTTGTTGTGTTTCAACAAAGTACTGAGTAAAGGGTCTGAATACTTATGTAAATGTCATATTTCCATTTTTTTTATTCTTCTAAATTTGCAATCATTTATTAAAACTTGTTTTTACTTCGTCATTATGGGGTATTGTGCATAGATTGATGAGGGGGGAAAACAAGTCAATCCTTTTTATAATAAGGCTGTAACATAACAAAATGTGGAAAAAGTGAAGGGGTCTGAATACTTTCTGAATGCAATGGGGAGTGGCACTCACTGAGGAAGCACCATGACATCTGTAACACTTGTGTGCTCGTGTGCGTGCAAGTGTCTGTATAAAAGACTATGTAGCATAACCGAGACCATAGGACAGTAGAGTAGTGTTACAGTAGTAAAGTACCTGTAAAGAATCTATAGAGAAGCGCAGCTCAATAGGACTATAGCCTGTAAAAACTTGGCTTCTCATACTGCCACATTTGGAACTGATTATCTTCACTGGTAGAGAGAGCAGAGGGCGTACATATGAGGCACTCAGAAATGTCCGCACAAGCCTTGCCAAGAGAAAAAACGTTCTAATTTTGCCCTGCATTGTTTTACGACGAATACCTAAAAGAAAGAGATAAGACTGATGGAGAGAGAGAGGGAGAGAGGGAGAGAGGGAGAGAGCGAGAGAGAGAGAGAGAGAGGGAAGAAATAGTGTCCACCCTTCAGAGACCCATGCTGGACCCACACACTGGGTGCATCTCCATTATCTAAATACACTTCCTCCTCTACTCTCAAGAGGTGAAAACAATAAACAACTGGACACATCTATAACCAACAATTTTACATCAGAAGAGATGAGGAGCAGAGCCCATTCTGGGTTTGAGATACACACCACCCAATTTCTACCCTTCCACCCAAAATGTACTGTACAGATATTCACCCACTCTCAAGGGTTTAAAAGGAATCGACTGGTCTAAGAGATATGTTGGAAACTCCCTCTAGTCCTCTTAGGCCTATAATGATTTTAAGTTCGTATTAATATAAAGGGATATGAGCAAATGCAGTGTGGGGAGGGAGGTGGAGAATCAAAACGCAGTGTATGTGTCAAAGGGAAACCGAAGCGCATATAACAGCACAGGATGAGACCCAGACGCAGACACAGGAGGCAGATGGTTCGAGTCTCAAAGATTTATTATATACAAGGGGTAGGCAAATGGCAGGTCCAGGACAGGCAGAGATCAGTAATCCTAATAAGAATCAGGCAGGCAGGCTCAGGGACAGGGCAGGCAAAAACAGGAGACAAAAGGGCTGTTAGACAGGTTTCATTTTAGACACATGAAAAGTGGGATGTATATCGAAGGTGTGGGGCAACAGAAGACGAACAGCAGTGTGGCTAAGGGTTTTAGAGATGGGGAAAGTCCGATAAAGTGGGGGGAATGTTTACGGGACTCCACCCTGAGGGGCAGATTCTGAGTGGAGAGCCATACCCTCTGCCTGAGACGATAGCGAGGAGCCGGGGTCTCTTCCAGGCACGTCAACAGAGGCGGACAAACATCTGGGCCGAGGGTATGCTGACTTCTTCCTTTTTCTCGGGGAAGAGCGGAGGCTGGTAACCCAAGGAACACTCAAATTGTGTACTCCACCCACACGAGTTGCTGGCTCCAGGTGGTGGGGTTGGCAGAGACGAGGCAACGGAGAGTTGTCTCCAGGTCCTGATTGGCTTGCTCCGACTGGCCGTTAGATTGGGGATGAAACCCGGAGGACAGGCTGGTCGATGACCTTAATCAGGGTGCAGAATGCCTTCCAGAACCTGGACGAGAACTGAGGACCACATTCAGAGACCATGTCGACCAGAAGTCTATGGATCCGGAAGACGTGCTGCACCATAAGCTGGGCCGTCTCCTTGGCTGAGAGCAACTAGGGAAGGGGAATGATATGTGCTGCTTTGGAAAACCTATCCACAACCATAAGGATGGTGGTGTTGCCATCTGACAGGAGGAGGGGGGGGGGGGGGGGGGACCAGTGACAAAGTCCAGGGATATATGGGACTAGGTGCTGTGAGGAACAGGGAGTGGTTGAAGGAGGCCAGCCGGAGCTTCCCACTGAGTCTTGTTCGGTGTGCACACAGTGCGAATGCGGAGATGTCAGGAACCATGGTGGGCCACCAAAATCATTGTCAGATGAAAGCCATGGTCCGCCGGGAGCCGGGATGACAGGTAAGGTTAGCGGAATGGCCCATTCCAGGATCTTTACCGAGATGTCATTGAGGCCCCGGTAGTTGATACACGGGTGCAGGGTTTTGTCCTTTTAAAAAAAATATATATATTTTTCCTTTATTTAACTAGGCAAGTCAGTAAAAAACAATGTTTTATTTTCAATGACGGCCTAGGAACAGTGGGTTAACTGCCTGTTCAGGGGCAGAAGGACAAAGAAGAACCCTGTGCTGGCAGGGGAGGCAGAAGTACGAATTATCCCTGCAGCCAGAGAATCCTCAATGTACTCCTCCATGGCCTTGGTCTCTGGGCCAGACAGGGAATAAAGCCACCCACCCCCAAGGCGGGGTGGGGCCCGGGAGGAGATCAATGGCACAATCGTAGGGACGATGCGGCGGAAGGGATGTGGCGTGAGCCTTGTTGAAAACCTCCCGGAGGTCCTTGTACTCTGCGTGAACAGAGAAGAGATCCAAAGCTTTTCCCAAGCCCGCAGGAGGACATCCCGGGGCAGGCTGTGCCGTTTTAAGGGAATGTGCATGGCAGAACGGGCTCCAATCCAGGATAGAACTAGTAGCCCAGTCGATCAGGGGGTTGTGCCTCTGGGGACATGAAAATCCCAAAACCACAGGAACATGAGGAGGTGTTAGTAGAAACTGTATGGACTCAGTGATTGCCCGACATTCGCAGGGAGCCGTACTGTGAGTGACCCTGCCAATGGTGCATCCGTCCAATGCTCTGGCATCCATGGGAATAGAGAGGAGTTGAGTAGAGATACCCAGCTCAGATACCAGGATAGCGTCCATGAAGCTCTCGTCAGCCTCAGGGTCAACGAGCAACCAGAGGGATTTAGACCAGTCACTCCACAGCAGGATAGCATGGAGAGGAGTACAAGTAATGGGAGTTTGGAGACTCCCAGTATGGCCCACCAGCGTGCTCGTACCTACTGATGAGCCTACTGATGAGCTTGGCCTTTTACTGGACAATATAATGTCCTGTAGTACCACAGTACAGGCAACTGTTGAAGCTCAGCCTGCGTAAACGTTCAGTAGGAGACAATCTAGCCCCCAGCTGCATGGGCTCTGGAGAAGACGAGACACCAGTCCCTGATGATTCCCGAGGGAACCTGGGTGACTTCGGATTCTCTCTGGAATTCTTCGGAAGCGAAGGCAAAACCTCTCCCTCCTGCGTTCCCTTTAGGCATCCATCCATCCTTATGGTCAAGGCTATGGGGAGTCGAGATTCATGGGTAACTCCCGAGCTGCGAGCTCGTCTTTAATTTCCTCTGATAATCCATGAAGAAAGGTGTCAACCAGGGACTCCGGGTTCCAGGCACTCTCGGCAGCCAACATGCGAAAGTATACCACGTAGTCTGCCACACTACATAAGTCTTGACATAGTTGAAGTAGCTGCCGAGCCGGTTTCTCTCCTGGGGACCGGATAATCAAACACCTTCCTCACCTCCGGTACGAAATCCTCCAGACGTAGGCAAATGGTGGATTGTTGCTCCCACACCGTCATAGACCAGGCGATCGCTCTTCCAGACATCAGCGTAATGAGATACGCTATCTTCAAACGATCTGAAGGAAACGACGAGGGCTGCAGCTCAAAGTTGAGGGAGCACTGGCAGAGAAACGGCCAGCAGGTTCCAGGATCGCCAACATAGCGCTCCAGAGGAGGTAAGCGGGGTTCTTGGGAAGCCGGATTAGGCTGGGGAAAAGCACCGCTGTTAGCGCGTTATTGAGCATCCAGGAGGTTTCCGTTGTGGCTTGCTGCCCGACTTGAAACCCTGGTCATGGCTTCCGCCGAGGTATGGAGTCCTTCCATAAGGTTCTGAAGTAGCTCCTCGTGTCTTCTAATGGCGACTCCTTGCAGGCAGACAGCATTGCAGAGCTGGTCCAAGTCTGCTGGGTCAGTCATGGCCAGTTCGTACTATAACAGCACAGGATGAGACCCAGATGCAGACACAGGAGGCAGATGGTTCGAGTCTCAGAGATGTATTATATACAAGGGATAGGCAAATGACAGGTCCAGGACAGGCACAGATCAGTAATCCTAATAAGAGTCAGGCAGGAGAAGAACTGCAGCCATGCTCAGTGTCAGGGCAGGCAAAAACAGGTCGGAACCAGGAAGACTAGAACACGCTGGAGGGAAAACACGCTGGGACGACTTGACAAGACAAGACGAACTGGCAACAAACAGACAGAAAACGCAAGTATAAATACACAGGGGATAATGGGCAAAATAGGAGACACCTGGTGGGGGGTGGAGACAAGCACAAGACAGGTGAAACAGATCAGGGTGTGACAGTGCATGACATCATGAGCTAATCTGTTTGATCTGACTGCTGATTGACTGGCAGCCCCCTCTCTGAGCCCGCCCCCCGAGGGGAAACATCTCTATTTCGAACCTCATTCTGCTGGGGTGCATGTGTGTGTTCCCTGTGGGGGATCATTAATAATATATGACTCTGTGGTATAATAGACCTGTCTACTAGAGAATTACCACTGACAGAAAGACAGCTGATTAACATAGCTGAAGGACTGAATGGATGAGATGGAGAGAAAGAGCGAGTGAGGGACGGGGGAGAGAGAGAGAGAATAGAGGAGGGAGGTAGAGACGGGAGGGGAGAAAGACTAGAGGAGGGAGGGAGAGAGAAAATAGAGAGATTAAGTAGGCTACCCTAACTAACGAGATGTATTAACTAAATGCTGAGAGCATTAATAACATTTAAACTGATCTGCTAATGAAGGCTCAGCAAATGAACAAAGGTAGAAATGCACCACACACACATATACACACAAACAGACTATGCAAGTACACACACACACACACACACACACACACACACACACACACACACACACACACACACACACACACACACACACACTCATACTAAAAAGACAGCTTCACTCACAAAACTGCCATGAGTCATACTGTCACCGTGGCAACAGAGGCCATCTCTATGCAGAGCAGATTCCTCCAGATCTGTACAGTGTTACAGGCTATGCGGAATAACTACTGTGTGACTCACACACCCAAAGGTGCTCAAAGAGGCCCCCTCTCTCTAACATGGCCACCTGTCCTTTATGTAGGGGATGTGAAAGAACTAGTGAAAACATCTGACCATCCACCATATTGCTTTCACCTATCCTATGTTTTCTGGTCAGTGCAGTTGAAGGAAAGGAGATAACCATTGTAAGCATCTGTAATCTATACAGATATACTCAAATCACTGCCCTGCTTTGTTGGTTTGTGTGTGTGTCGGGCTGTGGACAGTAATAGCCAGGGTGTAGTTTAATTTCGAACCACCAGAGGTCATCTCCAGTCTCTGCCATAGCTGTGTGGACCAGGGACAGTCTTTGGGTGAAGTGGCATGCTTTTAGGGAGTCCAGTGTGGACCAAATGGCTGTGTCCTAAATGGCACCCTTTTAACCAGGTCCCATACAGTGCCATTTTGGATGCACTGTGCTAGAGAGCAGGCCTACCTTCCATAGTGACCAGACATCAACAGTCTGTGGTGACGGAGCATATTATTACAGTATTTTAACCTTTACTGTCTAGTTCAACACATACGCAAATGTTTGGTACATCTGTCATTTCACTGTGCAACCTTTCATGTAGTTAGATCTGTGGAGAGAGTTGTGGTAGTCAGTAGATGCTAGAAATCACTACATCGCAATGGGGAACAAAATGAATGAAAAAAACTTGGTGAGCTACATATGTCCTTTATCTGGGGTTAGGGTTAAGGTTTTTGGTTTAAAATGCGTAAGGTGCCTGCCCCCTAGGGTCGCCTAAAGACGAGTGTACTGCTGAACAGTGCCAGCATGGTGAGCATTCACACATGGGCTCCTGAGGGGAGTGGTTTAAATGTGACACCACTGCAGCTCCGAGTTCCATCAAATAGGAATGATTTAAGCGCAACAACACTGGTGCCAACATTTCGATCAGCACTACACCAAACGCACAGAGACACATTTGGGCAGTTCACACTGCAACCATGGAAACAGGAGATTTTTACAAGGTGGCCGCGGCCAATGGTAAGGCACTTTGCTCTCAGCCTACACCAATCACAGAGTGGCCTGCAGCCCAGCCCACCCTGCATAGCTCCTGATGAGCTAACAGAGAGAGAGTGAGAGCGAGACAGTAGAGGGTATACTCTGTAGGTTACGCTAATGGTGGGGAAAATGTGTGTGAGAGAGACTAAGAGTGCCTGAGTGTGTGTATATGTGCGTGATGCACTGTAAGCTAGAAGAGTGTGTGAGAATGTAACGTGACAATGTGTGAGAAAACATGTATGTAAGTGTCAGAGGACGTGATAAGATGCTTCCTAGTAAAAACACGATACTGGGGCTCTGCAGCACTGCACAGCTTACTGCAGCCATCTAATTTACACACACAGAGGGTGACACGTAAAACGAGGCAGAAGAGGAGAGTAGGGGTCGGGTGTGTTTATCACAACGTAAATCACACCTGGAACACATTTTCAGCCAATCAGCATCTGGGACCAGAACTATCCCTTGTATAATCTGGCGCATAATAACACTTTCCTGCATGGCATTAAGCTTTCTGAAGAATGTTCCATTCTCCCTGATGAAGGTTACTGCCTGGAGGAGTTCCAAACGCTATCCTATTCCCTATATAGTGCACTACTTTTGACCAGAGCGCTGGTCAAAAGACGTGCACTATATAGGAAATAAGGTGCCAATTAGGACAAAAACCCCATGTCTCCATGTGGAAGGTTACCTCAAGGAAAGGCTGAAGAACAAACCCCATGTCTCCATGTGGAAGGTTACCTCAAGGAAAGGCCGAAGAACAAACCCCATGTATCCATGTGGAAGGTTACCTCAAGGAAAGGCCGAAGAACAAACCCCATGTCTCCATGTGGAAGGTTACCTCAAGGAAAGGCCGAAGAACAAACCCCATGTCTCCATGTGGAAGGTTACCTCAAGGAAAGGCCGAAGAACAAACCCCATGTCTCCATGTGGAAGGTTACCTCAATGAAAGGCCGAAGAACAAACCCCATGTATCCATGTGGAAGGTTACCTCAAGGAAAGGCCGAAGAACAAACCCCATGTCTCCATGTGGAAGGTTACCTCAAGGAAAGGCCGAAGAACAAACCCCATGTCTCCATGTGGAAGGTTACCTCAAGGAAAGGCCGAAGAACAAACCCCATGTCTCCATGTGGAAGGTTACCTCAAGGAAAGGCCGAAGAACAAACCCCATGTCTCCATGTGGAAGGTTACCTCAATGAAAGGCCGAAGAACAAACCCCATGTATCCATGTGGAAGGTTACCTCAAGGAAAGGCCGAAGAACAAACCCCATGTCTCCATGTGGAAGGTTACCTCAAGGAAAGGCCGAAGAACAAACCCCATGTCTCCATGTGGAAGGTTACCTCAAGGAAAGGCCGAAGAACAAACCCCATGTCTCCATGTGGAAGGTTACCTCAAGGAAAGGCCGAAGAACAAAAAACACACCAATGACATCATCAGCTTTCAATAAACTCATTTATTATTTCACACAATGAATAACATGAACAAGTTCAATTTCATCTTAATAAGTGCCCAATGCGGCCAGCCAGGAAAACGGTAGCAAAAGAACGAGCTTTTCCTCAGAGAAAAGAGAAAAAAAATGAAAATAAAGACGACAAGATCATGTTAAGTAAACATGACCAGAAGCATGCCAGCAGACATGGCTATACATATACAGTATATTGCATGTATATGTGCATATGACATATATCTGTATATGAGTGAAGGCAAATACAAAATATGTGTACATTTACACATACATACTAAGAAGGATATATGCATATGCATGAGCATCTAAGTATTTACTTATGTCTACATGTCAAATATTTGCCATTTTTAATATTCATACAATGTACAAAAATGCTTTATGAATTAAAAATCCATTACAAAAACAAACATATCAAACAATGTACAAGTCTTGCTCCAAATGCAACTGAAAGTCAACTTCTCCGCTCGTCTAAAATCGTAATGCATACAATCAAGTGGAGCATGCAAATAAAGTTAAACCCACTCTAGTAAAAAGGTTCAAATACACTATGTATTCCAACTCAAATATGCCAACACAGTTAAGAGCTCACTTTGTGCTCTTGCAAAGTACATTTATTGGTTTCCTCATCGACGCTTCGTCTGCGTGTTCAGCGTTGAACAACATTAAAGCTTGGAAACATAACATATATGTTAATGACTACACATATTATAGTAGAGACTGTGGCTGCTTCTCAAATGACTCCATACCAGTGCACTGCGTTTGAACAGGTTCTGTGGTAGTACACTATGTAGGATGTGATTTGAGGCGCATGCAGTATGATTCAGCTCCAGTGGCTGTCCTGGACTGGTCAGATTGGTCTCAGTGTAGAGGCAGAGGTCTTCCCTAACCACTGATCCAGGACCAGATGTTCCTTCGTCCCCCTGATGATGAAGATTAGGATTTAGGGTTGGGTAAACGTCTACCTGTAGTCATACCAGTCATACAGTTGGACCAGAGTGAATACAGAACCCAGTACATAACAAAAGACCGCAAAACCCAACTTGACCGTACGGGACTGTACTGGACCACGCGATGGGTCTTGTGTAGCGTTAAAGCAGAGGATCGGGACAATACTAGTCAGCTGTAGAAGGCACCGGAACATCGGCTGGTAGAGAGAGAAACAGACAGATCCTAGTGGCTTTAACTCAAACATCAGAGACCGGCCATGGAATATTGAGCTGCCAAGCCTATAGACCCCTTAAACCACATCTAGATTCATTAGACCAATCCTAGACTACATCTAGATTCATTAGACCAATCCTAGAAAACATCTAGATTCATTAGACCAATCCTAGACTACATCTAGATTCATTAGACCAATCCTAGACTACATCTAGATTCCTTAGACCAATCCTAGACTACATCTAGATTCCATAGACCAAACCTAGACTACATCTAGATTCCTTAGACCAATCCTAGACTACAACTAGATTCCTTAGACCAATCCTAGACTACATCTAGATTCCGTAGACCAACCTAGACTACATCTAGATTCCTTAGACCAACCTAGACTACATCTAGATTCCTTAGACCAATCCTAGACTACATCTAGATTCCTTAGACCAACCTAGACTACATCTAGATTCCTTAGACCAATCCTAGACTACATCTAGACCACACTCAGACCCTAGAAAGGTTTAGAGAGATCCAGGCCTCCTGTGAAAGGTGTAATTTGGTTATGAGATCCAGTTCAGGCTCAGTCTCTGCGCAGTGTGTGAGCTGACACACACACTGACAAGGACAGGTGTATTTTTGGTAATGCCCTCTGAGCAAGTCCCACACACACGAACACACTGCTGCACTAGGCACCCATTGGCTCAGGGGAGTAAAGCTGCTAGCCAATGAGGGTTCTTGGTCTTAGCTGAAGTGCAATGAGAGACACTATCATAGGCTGGCTCAGGCCCTGGGATCTCAACCTTGCGATGATTGTTTGACAAACATTCTAATTGATGGATGGATAGGGACTGACTTATGGGGTCTTGCTGGCTCTAATGTCAAATGTGGTCTAAGATAGGTCTGTGGTCTACGATAGGTCTGTGGTCTACGATAGGTCTGTGGTCTACGATAGGTTTAGGCTATACCAGCGTACGTAACTGAGTCCAGTTTGTATCCATGCAGGCAGAACACAACAGAACACAACAGAACAGACACTATTTACAACAGACAAACACTTCAGTACTGGAGCTTGACTTCTGATTAAGGCAGCACTGCAGGGAGCTGCAGTCACTAAAGTTGACATGAAATGATAGTCACTTTCTGCACAACGCTTTACAAATTATTACTGTTATTATTCACACTTCTGGTTAAATGACTTCATGTTTTATTGGGTAAATAAGACACTTATTTGTCTTTGTGGAAGGGTGGATTCCCTCAGACAGCCCAGGCCAGACCTGATGCATAGCAAACAACTACGTAAGACAGCATGGTTCCCAATACAACTCCCCTGGCACAGCCTGTCCACCGCCTGGGGCCTGTTTTCCATTTAAGTTCAGGGCCCCTTTCCCTGGCTCTTACCACCTCCGTTGCTCACAGCGCTCAGATATGAAAGGACTGGATGTGTGTAATAGTGTACGTGATGGATCCATTTTTCGTTCCCATAGTGCTTAACCAAGCCTTTTCACATCTGTTCACTCCAAAGAGCCAGGGTGAGCACAAGGGGCTTGCAACTGAAATGGAATCAGGCCTGTTGTACGTATGGCTGCAAAGGGACACAGGTAGTGCCCGCGTTGTGGTTGCTAAGACACACGTGTCGTAAATGCACAATCATAAGTACGTGGTTTCAATCGCAGTAACTTCTCCACCATTTTGAATTCCCCCAAAATGAGATGTGATGGTTTAAGAAACAAACATAAGGCACGTGCAGAACTGCTGGAGCTGACAAGACCCTCACAGAGAGAGGAGAGGCTTCCCAAGTTTACATTACATTTACAGGTCCCCAATGAAATACTGACCCACTGGTATTTTCTGAAATACTGAAGACATGATAGCTAGCTGGTGTGTTTAACTGCAGATTGAGAATGCTGACAACCCCACACCTGACAAGTCTGTGAAACACACATATCTCTGAGACTTTGGTTTTCCTATTCCAATCTTTACATTTTGTGTCATGTTATTTTTCAACCACTACTCAGACAGAATCTTTAGAGTACCACACACTCACTACAAAACACTGATCATTAACCCTCCTCCAGCTTCACTGTCCAATCAAATCTCAGACTTGGGCTTAGGTTTGACACCATTGGCTGAGCGTCCTGCATATTCAAATTGATTAAATGAATGCACATGTTTCTGAATGGATATTCACCATTGAAGTCAAGGCCAAAACGTAAGGCTAGAACAAGCATGTAAGTGCTGACTTTTGATTAAATGTAAGCGTATGTTTATATAGTGCATTAAAACCAAGGTTTCGTCAAACACACCTGATATTCCCATGTGTGTGATGGCCTTCTCATACACAAAATAAATGAATGAATACATGTGGTTCCTTCAGTCTGAAAACAAACAGGTCTTGAGTCCCATCCAGGTCTATTTTTGGTAATAAAACAACAATCCCGACGTTTATGGTCTATTGTACAACACTTCTATTTGATATAAGCCAGTACATGTAGATAGGCTGTCTTCCCCGTGGTAAAAAGTGGGTGAAAGTGGAGTATGCTCCTATGTACAGTTAGACCACAGCTGTAGAGACCTACAGCCAGGGAAGCTCAGTCCAACATATTGCCTTTAAAGTATCCATGCCCAGGACAGGGCAGGGGGAGTAGAGAGGGTGTAGAAGGGGCTAGTGGGTAGGGTGAGTTACTGGTCTTAGATCCTGTGGGTATGAGAGGTGAGGGATAGAAGGGTGAGTGGGGTAAGGTAGGTGGTCATTAACTAGCTTCATTAGAGAAGGCAAAAAAATGATCAGAGCTGCACAGTATCATATTATCCAATCACCACCCCCAGTCTGCTGGTAGAGACGTGGCTAATGCCACATTCAGATAAAGAGTATTATAAAGTACCATAGTATCTCATACTGTATAGTACCATAGTATCATACAGCATCTTATCAAAGAGTGCCGTATAGTATCAGATATTGTAGCATAAAGTACCATACAGTATCATATTATAGGACGGTACGCATCATTGTATCACATACATGTATGATAAGAGACTGTTCGTCCTCAGTGGCACTCTCATTCAGAGTGCAACACTCCTCCCCTCTTAACTCGTTCAGAGTTAAACACTACTCCTCTCCTAATGTTCCTTCATAGAGACCTACTGCAGTCACTCTCCTTATATCCAATCATAGAAGAAAAACAGACAAGCCATTAGGTCAAAGTGCACAGAGGTGGTCCCAGCATTGCTGTCTGTTTGGCTGCTATTGCTGTGTTCATCACCAAGTGGGTAGGTGGTAATTACCCAGTTGTAAAGGGGTGATTGCCAGTTGGATGCATTCACATGCTTTGAACTCGTTGAGAAACGCTGATTGGCTAATGGCCAACAAGCTTCGTTAACCATAAACTAAAAGTACCGCTATCATGCTTGTAAACAAATTATGGTGTTAAAAAACCATAGCTTTTTAAAAAGAATGTTTTGTTGTTGCATTTATTTGCTGAAAATGGTGTTATCGAGGTAATTTCCTTATTAGGTGCAACGATAGTTGCGTTTCCCACTAGTAATTACCAGTTGGAGAGGCGTTCCCGTGGATTTTTCCAGTCGTATGTGGTAAATACTACCTTCCCACTTGGTTTTGAATGCAGCATTTGACCAGTGTTGGCTCCTCTCACCAGCTCTCTGATAGCCCAGAGCTAATCTATCTATCTGCAACTGTGATGCTGTCTGATTGGCTAGTGGAAGGCCATATCCCCTCCCTCCTCTCTCCTGCACCTCCCCCTACGTTTCCTTCCTCTGGCCGGTGGGGGCGCCAGAGAGCGTGCTCGGTGCACCACCGTCTCAATGGCCACTGAGATAGAGTCGTGATTGGAAAACTCCAGAGGCTGGGGGATGGGACTTGGTCTTAAGCTCCGCCTACCCGGTAGGTCCACACACCTCTCCAACACCGGCATCCCGAAGCCCCTCCCTTCGTCCCTCCCATAACTGGTGGGTTCAGAATCATCAATAGGGTGTTTCCGGGGGCGACCAGGTCGCCTCTTGACGACGTTGTTGCCAGTCTTGGCCTGGCGCTGGAGACGCTTCACACGCAGGATCTTCTGCACGTGCTCAAAACTCCTCTGACTGTTGAGCACGTTGTTGAGAGAACACATCCTCCTGACCTCACCGTGGATCTGTTCCACCTCATGACGCTTATACCTCCTCTTACCTGAGAGAGAGAGAGAGAGAGAGAGAGAGAGAGAGAGAGAGAGAGAGAGAGAGAGTAAGTAAACAGAGAGAGGAGAGAGAGAGAAAAGAGAGTTATGTGATCGCACTTTGGCAATGTAAGATATTGAATGAAGATGGCAAAGCTCATTGACTTAACAGATGGAGAAGAGGAAGGGGAAAGAGAGGGGGGCATTTTACAAGACCACCATTTAACAAGATATTTGATATGACAATGAAACTAAGGCAAAATCAGAGGGGTTCACAAGACGATGTCAGCAAGAAAGACTTGGCCTGAATGCAAAAATTGGATGAGACATATGCAAATGTTGCTCATTGACAGAAACACTGTTTTTGTTTGAACTGCTTCCTGCTAATTTCCTCCATATTCAGGCCTACATTGCAGATGAGACAGAAGTAGAGATTACATCCTGTGCTAAAGAGTGGAGAGGAGAGAGAGTGATGGAGAGAGAGAAACGTTTCCCAGCCCAATAAAGCCCCTTTGAATTGAATTGAATTGAGAGAGTGTGGAGCTTCCATTCTGCTAGCAGGAAATCCACAGAAATGTCTCCTTCAACCATTAAATGTGTCTCTACACAATAGTGTTTCTACGCATCTGGAGCACAGACTGGCAAACAGGCCAGACACACGCAACACACATATTCGCAATGCAAACACACACACACACACACACACACACACACACACACACACACACACACACACACACACACACACACACACACACACAGCATAAGAAGAGTGGCTGAGCAGAGGAAACTGGAGCCATATTGTTTCCTTCAATGCTGGTAAACTGGGCACTCTGCCCTTCATACACGCAGCTCTCTCTCTCTCTCCCTCCCTCCCTCTCTCCCTCCCTCTCTCTCTCTCTCTCTCTCCATCTCTCCCTCCCTCACCTTACACCCCCCCTCTTCTCTCTGGGCTACGTTCCCAGACTGGACCAGAGCCAAAATGGAAGAAAATCACAATCAGACATAACAGGCCCAAACCAGCAGCCTTTAAACGTGCTTGCTCTCTCTCTCTATATCCTCCATGCTCTCTCTCTCTCTCCCTCTACATCCTCCATGCTCTCTCTCTCTCTCTCTTTCTCTACATCCTCCATGCTCTCTCTCTCTCTATCCTCCCTGCTCTCTCTCTATATTCTCCCTGCTCTCTCCCTCTCTCTATATTCTCCCTGCTCTCTCCCTCTCTCTATATCCTCCCTGCTCTCTCCCTCTCTCTATATCCTCCCTGCTCTCTCCCTCTCTCTATATCCTCCCTGCTCTCTCCCTCTTGCTATATCTTCCCTGCTCTCTCCCTCTCTCTATATTCTCCCTGCTCTCTCTAAAATCTCCCTGCTCTCTCCCTCTCTCTATATTCTCCCTGCTCGTTCCCTCTCTCTCTCTATATCCTCCATGCTCTCTCCCTCTCTCTCTATCCTCCCTGCTCTCTCCCTCTCTCTCTATTCTCCCTGCTCTCTTCCTCTCTCTATATCCTCCCTGCTCTCTCCCTCTCGCTATATCCTCCCTGCTCTCTCCCTCTCTCTCTATCCTCCCTGCTCTCTCCCTGCTCTCTCCCTCTCGCTATATTCTCCCTGCTCTCTCCCTCTCTCTATATCCTCCCTGCTCTCTCCCTCTCTCTATATTCTCCCTGCTCTCTCCCTCTCTCTATATTCTCCCTGCTCTCTTCCTCTCTCTATATCCTCCCTGCTCTCTCCCTCTCTCTATATTCTCCCTGCTCTCTCCCTCTCTTTATATTCTCCCTGCTCTCTCCTTCTCTCTCTAAAATCTCCCTGCTCTCTCCCTCTCTCTATATTCTCCCTGCTCTCTCCCTCTCTATATTCTCCCTGCTCTCTCCTTCTCTCTCTAAAATCTCCCTGCTCTCTCCCTCTCTCTCTAAAATCTCCCTGCTTTCTCCCTCTCTCTATATTCTCCCTGCTCGCTCCCTCTCTCTATATCCTCCCTGCTCTCTCCCTCTCTCTCTATATCCTCCCTGCTCTCTCCCTCTCTCTCTAAAATCTCCCTGCTCTCTCCCTCTCTCTATATTCTCCCTGCTCTCTCCCTCTATATCCTCCCTGCTCTCTCCCTCTCTCTCTAAAATCTCCCTGCTCTCTCCCTCTCTCTATATTCTCCCTGCTCGCTCCCTCTCTTTATATCCTCCCTGCTCTCTCTCTCTCTATATATATATCCTCCCTGCTCTCTCCCTCTATCCTCCCTGCTCTCTCCCCCTCTCTCTATTCTCCCTGCTCTCTCTCTATATATATATATCCTCCCTGCTCTCTCCCTCTCTCTATATCCTCCATGCTCTCTCTCTCTCTCGCTATATATATATATATATATATATATATCCTCCCTGCTCTCTCCCTCTCTCTCTATCCTCCATGCTCTCTCTCTATATCCTCCCTGCTCTCTCCCTCTCTCTATATCCTCCCTGCTCTCTCACTCTCTCTCTATCCTCCCTGCTCTCTCACTCTCTCTCTATCATCCATGCTCTCTCTCTCTGTCCTCCCTGCTCTCTCTCTCTTTCTATCCTCCCTGCGCTCTCTCTCTCTATCCTCCCTGCTCTCTCTCCCTCTCTCTATCCTCCCTGCTCTCTCCCTCTTTATATCCTCCCTGCTCTCTCCCCCTCTCTATCCTCCCTGCTCTCTCCCTCTCTCTATCCTCCCTGCTCTCTCCCTCTCTCTATCCTCCCTGCTCTCTCCCTCTCTCTATCCTCCATGCTCTCTCCCTCTCTCTATATCATCTATGCTCTCTCTCTATATCCTCCCTGCTCTCTCCCTCTATCCTCCATGCTCTCTCCCTCTCTCTATATCGTCTATGCTCTCTCCCTCTATCCTCCATGCTCTCTCCCTCTCTCTATATTATCCCTGCTCTCTCCCTCTCTCTATATCTTCCATGCTCTCTCTCTCTATCCTCCCTGCTCTCTCACTCTCTCTATCCTCCCTGCTCTCTCCCTCTTTCTATCCTCACTGCTCTCTCTCTCTTTCTATCCTCCCTGCTCTCTCTCTCTTTCTATCCTCCCTGAGCTCTCTCTATCCTCCCTGCTCTCTCTCCCTCTCTCTATCCTACCTGCTCTCTCCCCCTCTCTATCCTCCCTGCTCTCTCCCCCTCTCTATCCTCCCTGCTCTCTCCCCCTCTCTATCCTCCCTGCTCACTCCCTCTCTCTATCCTCCCTGCTCTCTCTCTCTTTCTATCCTCCCTGCTCTCTCCCTCTCTCTATCCTCCCTGCTCTCTCTCTCCCTCTCTCTATCCTCCCTGCTCTCTCGCTCTATCCTCCCTGCTCTCTCCCTCTCTCTCCCTCTCTCTATCCTCCCTGCTCTCTCTCCCTCTCTCTATCCTCCCTGCTCTCTCGCTCTATCCTCCGTGCTCTCTCCCTCTCTCTCCCTCTCTCTCCCTCTCTCTATCCTCCCTGCTCTCTCTCTCTCTCTCTATCCTCCCTGCTCTCTCTCTCTTTCTATCCTCCCTGCTCTCTCGCTCTCTCTATCCTCTCTGCTCTCTCCCTCTCTCTATCCTCCCTGCTCTCTCCCTCTCTCTATCCTGCCTGCTCTCTCCCTCTTTATATCCTCCCTGCTCTCTCCCTCTCTCTATCCTCCCTGCTCTCTCCCTCTCTCTATCCTCCCTGCTCTCGCCCCCCTCTCCCTCTCTCGCTCTCCTTTTCACTGTGGTTCTTCAGTATCTCTGGGTGACAGTGTAACAGTACTAACACAGTACTAACTACCGATTGAGAAATGTGATAGACCAATAGAAATGTGAATAGTATATCTAAGATGACTTGAAAGACAACAAGAAGTATGACACACAAATTCATTCATAATCTGCCCATCATCGGTACTCACAGCTATCAAATGGCTTGCTGATGATTTCAAAAGACATAAACCGTTTACTCTTGACTCTGAAATTGTAAACTTGCCCAAAGGAATTGAGATCTTCATCATATTATGATCATGATTGAGTGTTTATATATATGAAAGATGTGATGGGAATAAAACATTTAGTGTTCTGTATAATAAAGCCTCCTGTCCATAGTGTTCTGTATAATAAAGCCTCCTGTCCATAGTGTTCTGTATAATAAAGCCTCCTGTCCATAGTGTTCTGTATAATAAAGCCTCCTGTCCATAGTGTCTGTATAATAAAGCCTCCTGTCCATAGTGTTCTGTATAATAAAGCCTCCTGTCCATAGTGTTCTGTATAAAGCCTCCTGTCCATAGTGTTCTGTATAAAGCCTCCTGTCCATAGTGTTCTGTATAATAAAGCCTCCTGTCCATAGTGTTCTGTATAATAAAGCCTCCTGTCCATAGTGTTCTGTATAATAAAGCCTCCTGTCCATAGTGTTCTGTATAATAAAGCCTCCTGTCCATAGTGTTCTGTATAATAAAGCCTCCTGTCCATAGTGTTCTGTATAAAGCCTCCTGTCCATAGTGTTCTGTATAAAGCCTCCTGTCCATAGTGTTCTGTATAAAGCCTCCTGTCCATAGTGTTCTGTATAATAAAGCCTCCTGTCCATAGTGTTCTGTATAATAAAGCCTCCTGTCCATAGTGTTCTGTATAAAGCCTCCTGTCCATAGTGTTCTGTATAATAAAGCCTCCTGTCCATAGTGTTCTGTATAATAAAGCCTCCTGTCCATAGTGTTCTGTATAAAGCCTCCTGTCCATAGTGTTCTGTATAAAGCCTCCTGTCCATAGTGTTCTGTATAATAAAGCCTCCTGTCCATAGTGTTCTGTATAATAAAGCCTCCTGTCCATAGTGTTCTGTATAATAAAGCCTCCTGTCCATAGTGTTCTGTATAATAAAGCCTCCTGTCCATAGTGTTCTGTATAATAAAGCCTCCTGTCCATAGTGTTCTATATAAAGCCTCCTGTCCATAGTGTTCTGTATAATAAAGCCTCCTGTCCACAGTGTTCTGTATAATAAAGCCTCCTGTCCATAGTGTTCTGTATAATAAAGCCTCCTGTCCATAGTGTTCTGTATAATAAAGCCTCCTGTCCATAGTGTTCTGTATAATAAAGCATCCTGTCCATAGTGTTCTGTATAAAGCCTCCTGTCCATAGTGTTCTGTATAATAAAGCCTCCTGTCCATAGTGTTCTGTATAATAAAGCCTCCTGTCCATAGTGTTCTGTATAATAAAGCCTCCTATCCATAGTGTTCTGTATAATTAAGCCTCCTGTCGATAGTGTTCTGTATAATAAAGCCTCATGTCCATAGTGTTCTGTATAAAGCCTCCTGTCCATAGTGTTCTGTATAATAAAGCCTCCTGTCCATAGTGTTCTGTATAAAGCCTCCTGTCCATAGTGTTCTGTATAATAAAGCCTCCTGTCCATAGTGTTCTGTATAATAAAGCCTCCTGTCCATAGTGTTCTGTATAATAAAGCCTCGTGTCCATAGTGTTCTGTATAATAAAGCCTCCTGTCCATAGTGTTCTGTATAATAAAGCCTCCTGTCCATAGTGTTCTGTATAATAAAGCCTCCTGTCCATAGCCTCTCTTCTACTGAGACAAAGAGTCATTAGTCTAATACGCTAAGCACTGAGTAGCAGCAATTTATTTGGTGCGGACACACACACACACATACACACACACATTAAGTAGCAGAAATTTACGAGCTGCATATATGCATCATAAAAAATGATGACCTTCAGCAGTTCTTCAGTGTCTATAGCTCTGTGACTGATCTGAAGGCAGTTATTCAGTGTCTATAGCTCTGTGACTGATCTGAAGGCAGTTCTTCAGTGTCTATAGCTCTGTGACTGATCTGAAGGCAGTTCTTCAGTGTCTATAGCTCTGTGACTGATCTGAAGGCAGTTCTTCAGTGTCTATAGCTCTGTGACTGATCTGAAGGCAGTTCTTCAGTGTCTATTGCTCTGTGACTGATCTGAAGGCAGTTCTTCATTGTCTATAGCTCTGTGACTGATCTGAAGGCAGTTCTTCAGTGTCTATAGCTCTGTGACTGATCTGAAGGCAGTTCTTCAGTGTCTATAGCTCTGTGACTGATCTGAAGGCAGTTATCCAGTGTCTATAGCTCTGTGACTGATGTGAAGGCAGTTCTGTTTTGCGTCCTCCACCCTACTCAATAAGATTTGGGTATGGTAAGATCTGTGTTTAAGGTACACTGCTCTCCAGAGCTTTCAGCCAACTGCAGGAGGAAGGATTCTATTGTTTGTGTGTGTGTGTGTACGCGAAGAGAAAATCACTCTCATTAACTCTGCAAAAAGGATGACCTGCTTTTATACAAATGATTATGTGAGAGATTGCTGTCAGCTGCAGTGGAACCTGCTGATTAGTGGGAGCACACCACACACACACACACACACACACACACACACACACACACACACACACACACACACACACACACACACACACACACACACACACACACACAGTTCAAATCAGGCTCAGATAAACACCCAATCACAGGGAGGAAATGATTTAGAAACACATTCAATCACACAAGAGTGGAGGATAATATGAATTATAGATCAGTGTGTGTGTGTGTGTGTGTGTGTGTGTGTGTTTTAATTGGGCTGGGGCTGGTCTGTGGAGCGTAGCAGTAAGTCATGCTGGTAGAGTGAGGAGAGACGGGGGAGAGAGAGGGAGGGGAGACAGAAGAGAGAGGGAGTGAAGAGGGTAGGTGAGAGAAGGAGGAGAGAGAGAGGGAGACAGGGGAGAGTTTATTGAGAGAGAGGGAGGGAGTAGAGGCCAGAAAGATAGGGGACAGGGAGAAGAGAGAGGGATGTGAGGGAAGAGAGAGAAAGAAGTGGTATAACCTGTCTGGGGCAGAACGAGAGATGGAGGAAGGAGAGAGAAAAAGGGGGGTTAGAGAGAGGGGGTAGTGTGTCTGTGAGTCACCCCCCGCGGGTCCCCCGGGGAGGGGGATGTAATCTAAGTGAGCCCCTGGCTTCTCTCCCCCTCCACTGGACTAGGCCCCACTCATTAAAGCCCTGGCTGGTGGCCAGCTCTGTTAACACAGCCACTGCCTTTTACTGCCTGTTTGGAGAATATAAATCACAACCTGAGAATCATATATCTCTGGGACCAACCATTGGCAGGCTGGGAGGAATGGATGGAGGGAGGGAGAGATTGGTGAATTATAGTCCTTTCCAGCCATGCGTTTCGTTCTCTCTCTCTCTCTCTCTCTCTCTCTCTCTCTCTCTCTCTCTCTCTCTCTCTCTCTCTCTCTCTCTCTCTCTCTCTCTCTCTCTCTCTCTCTCTCTCTCTCTCTCTCTCTCTCTCTCTCTCTCTCTCTCTCTCTCTGGCCAGATGTGCTCGCTGCACTCAGAATACAGAATGTACCAAAAACACATTTGTTCAGTATTTAGTGTTTTAGGAGCTGACTACCTCTTTGTCTGCTATAGGCTTACACATGTTCATCTGTCTGCTCTGAAAACTGGGCAGACATCTTATATGTTACCCATATCATATATATACAGTTTAGGTTTTTTTAAACGAAGAAGAAGAAGAAGGAATTACTGATGTTGTTTTCACTATAGAGACTGGAATTAATGCAGCGCATCGGTACAAAAAAAACAGATATCTGGAGAGAGGGGGCTGTGTTATAACACGGTAATAAGCCTGTTATTGAGTAGTAATAAGTTGTTATAACACGGTAATAAGCCTGTTATAGAGTAGTAATAAGTTGTTACCTGTTAGTGGGGCTGTGTTATAACACGGTAATAAGCCTGTTATAGAGTAGTAATAAGTTGTTACCTGTTAGTGGGGCTGTGTTATAACACAGTAATAAGCCTGTTATAGAGTAGTAATAAGTTGTTACCTGTTAGAGTGGGGCTGTGTTATAACACGGTAATAAGCCTGTTATAGAGTAGTAACAAGTTGTTAGCTGTCAGAGTGGGGCTGTGTTATAACACGGTAATAAGCCTGTTATAGAGTAGTAATAAGTTGTTACCTGTTAGTGGGGCTGTGTTATAACACAGTAATAAGCCTGTTATAGAGTAGTAATAAGTTGTTACCTGTTAGAGTGGGGCTGTGTTATAACACGGTAATAAGCCTGTTATAGAGTAGTAATAAGTTGTTACCTGTTAGTGGGGCTGTGTTATAACACGGTAATAAGCCTGTTATAGAGTAGTAATAAGTTGTTAGCTGTCAGAGTGGGGCTGTGTTATAACACGGTAATAAGCCTGTTATAGAGTAGTAATAAGTTGTTAGCTGTCAGAGTGGGGCTGTGTTATAACACGGTAATAAGCCTGTTATAGAGTAGTAATAAGTTGTTAGCTGTCAGAGTGGGGCTGTGTTATAACACGGTAATAAGCCTGTTATAGAGTAGTAATAAGTTGTTACCTGTTAGAGTGGGGCTGTGTTATAACACGGTAATAAGCCTGTTATAGAGTAGTAATAAGTTGTTACCTGTCAGAGTGGGGCTGTGTTATAACACGGTAATAAGCCTGTTATAGAGTAGTAATAAGTTGTTACCTGTTAGAGTGGGGCTGTGTTATAACACGGTAATAAGCCTGTTATAGAGTAGTAATAAGTTGTTACCTGTTAGAGTGGGGCTGGCATTGTGGATTGGCTCTTCTGTTTCTTGGCTCTTCTCTTTCCTGGCATTGTGGAATGACATCACCCCTTCCTCTCCAAACACTGCTAAGCCCCTTCTTCTGCCACGCCCACTGCCCTCCTCCCGCAATCTAAAAAGGTCAGAGGTCAGCTCTGGCCACTGTGATTGGCTCCTGTAGCTGCTCAGGAAGCTGCTCATTGGCTGTCCGGGCATGCGTGGGCGGAACTGGACATGGTCCATGGAGAGAGAAGAGAGAGGGTCCGACTCAAACATCGCTCCTCGGGACCCCCCTCTAGAGCCTCGCCCACCCCCCCTTTGCTGCTCCTGATGCTTCGGATTTTTCATCTCCCGCCTGTCAGTCAACAGGTTGAGCAGCCCATTGGTCTTGGCACCGCTGAAGAGCCCGCCCAGCTCCTGTCTGTCATGAGGTGAGAGGAGAGGGGTCTCTTCCTTGTGCTTGTGTTTGTGCTTGTGTTTCCTCTTGTGGAGCCTCACCCCTCCACCATCACCACCCAGGGATCCCAGTCCTTCTCCCCGACCAGAGGAAGCCTGCAGTGGGCCGCTAGACGTCCGTAGCTTGGCCCCGGCCTGGAGCTTGGAGTGGCCTCCAGAGTGGAACTTAGGAGGGGGGACAGCAGGCCTCATGAAGTGGGAGGGTGGTGAAGGGCTATGGGAATGGTGGGGCAGGTAGAGGGGGGGTGCTGGGGGGTAGTAGCCCAGGCTCAGAGGCGGGGCGTAAGGCATGGCATACGGTGCATAGTAGTTCGCCCCTGCCAGTGGATACCCAAACCCCTGGACAAAAGGCAGCTTGGACGTGATTGGCTCACTGGCTTTGGCGGGCCGGCCGCGCCTCCTCTTGGCCTTGAGCTCGGCGGTCCTGCGCAAGTAAGGGGCGGGGTCACAGGGGTAGGGGTCGTAGGTCAGGGGGTAGTAGTGGTGGTGGAAGTTGAGGCGGAAGATGGAGGGGTAGGGGTGCTGAGGGTAGCAGGAGGCGTAGCGTCGGTGAGACACATGTAGCTGCTGCAGCTTCACCACAACCTGGCAGAGGAGAGGAGGAGGAGGAGGCCACATCAGAACTGGATCATTTAACAGTACTGGATAATAGACTTAGGCAGTAATATTGTATACCGTGGTATTTGGAAATAGCCATGCAATGGTTTTTCCAATAGCGTCAATACTGTTGAAACAGTTTTTCAATACTTTTGAATATTTGTAGCTATTTTTTTTAAGGTCAACTTGCGCAATACGTTAGGAGATAAATAAGATTGTGTTCTTCATTTCACTTGTCACATTTGACATTTTGAAGCTTACCGTAGTTCCCCGGAACAGTTGAGCCAGTCATGTGTTTGTTTGTAAATAGCACAACGGGAGAAAGCGGAAGCTGTGTATTGACAGGGGTTTTATATTCAAAGTCAACCGTGTTTTTTTTGCTTCAATAGAGTGATCAGTGACGTGCAACTGTAGTTTTCCTTCACAGAAAATACATTAGTGCAACACATTGGGCAGAAAATATCTTCATTTTCATCAGATGACAACAGAAGTGCAACGCTATTTGGCTGGCAGCCACACAAGTAAATGAGCTTACAATGAAAAAGTTATCATATTTATAATGTTTATCATAGAACGAATGTAGCCAGCTACATTTTCATAATGTTTTGCTTAAAGTTAATCTTGCATTTTACCAGAGCAAGTAACTTGGCTACAACGAGAAACGTACTGGAGAAAAGTAGCTACGCCTCGGTCAGAGAGTCCTCTGCTGATAGAACGCCCGTTTGGGAATTCTTATCCGAGTGGAGAAGTGCAACAGAAGCATAACATTTGTCTGATGCCGAGCAGAAATTACAATAAGAAGCATTTGAGATATTTCTTACGCGTTTTATCTTTTTTTCGGCATGAAAATAGCAGAAATGTTGCGTCAACGCCACCCCTTAGTTTAACTTGCTAGTTAGTTATCTAAGGAGGTGTCTGAATGAATAAAGAGACCGGGCATCAGATACTGTGAGCTTTCTGCCGTGTTTGAAACATCTTTACAGCTGTCTGCCATCTTGATTTCCTCGTGTCAATATGAAAACACAGATACCGCTCAACCATACAGGATAATATAACACAGTCATATTAAATCAGTACTGGATAATACATCAAGTCTACCAAATATTGAGTTGCACGCCCCCCCCCCCCCCCCCCCCCCTTTTGCCCTCATAACATCCTCAATTCTTTGGTGCATGGAATCTACAAGGTGTTGAAGGCGTTCCACAGGGATTCTGGCCCATGTTGACTCCAATGCTTCCCACAGTTGGGTCAAGTTGGCTGGATGTCCATTGGGTGGTGGACCATTCTTGATACGCACAGGAAACTGTTGAGCGTGAAAAACCCAGCAGATTTGCAGTTCTTGACACAAACCGGTGCACCTGGCATCCACTACCATACCTTGTTTAAAGACACTTAAATATTTTGTCTTGCCCATTCACCCTCTGAATCGTACATATACACAATCCATGTCTCAATTGTCTCAAGGCTTAAAACACCTTCTTTAACCTGTCTCCTCCCCTTCATCGAACCTGATTGAAGTGAAATTAACAAGTGACATCAACAAGGGATCATAGTTTTAATCTGGATTCAACTGGTCAGTCTATGTCATGGAAAGAGTTCCTAATGTTTTGTTATAATACAGTCCTGATGAGGCTTGTGGGCCTATTTAGAAATATATGAAGATGTGCTCATTTTAATGGCTGGAATGGAAAGATATCAACCACTTGGGGTTTCCATCTGTTTGATACCGTTCAATCTGTTCTATTCCAGACATCACAATGAACCCTGCCTCTAAAACCACATAATACACAATAAGTCTAGTGGTAACTTCATTCTACTCATACACTACGTTTGAGGAGATTTTAATAGGAGGTTTGATTTGATACCTCTTCTAGCTCAGACAGGAAGTGCAGGTGGTCGCGGCTCTGCAGGCACTTCCTCTTCCTGCGGTGTTTCTGCTTCTTCTCTTGCTGGGACAGGAAGTTGTCCACCACTGCCGCCTGCCGCACGCAGCGACCCCTACTGCCGCGACTGGAGGCCTCCAGAGCTGCAGCCTCCGCAGCCTCAAACCCAGACAGGTCAAATGAGTATCTGCAACACACAACATCATCCTGTCAACTGGATGTACAATGATGCTACTGTGGATTCAACCAAACCCCTGGGCAACATCAACTAACTAACTGCCTACCTACCTGACACACTCACTTACTACTAACTAATGAACATACTAATGCATTCACTTACTACTAACTAACAAACACCCTCACGCGCGCACTCAACTCACTCACGGACTCACTCCTAGAGAGATAGATACCTGCGTCGTGCGTTGGTTCCCTTCTCTGTTTGGTCAGAGGTGCTGTTGTTGTCTGTCCCTATGCCGCTGTCGCTGGGAATGGTCTCCTCGCTGTGTGATTCGCTGATGGGTGACAGCGTCACCTCCTTGACCGATGCTGCCCCCTCAGATAGGTGGGACGGGGAGTTGGCCAGGAGGAGCGGGGGAGACAGCTTCCAGCCGGCTCCCAGTAGCCCCCTGCCTAGGGGTTTAGAGGGCAGGGCACTGATGGGCTGCAGGCTGGGCATGGTGGAGTCAGAGTAGGGGCCGCGAGGGCCAGGGAGGCACAGAGAGGACAGGGTGTGACTGGGTCTGAGGAGGAGGGTAGTGGAGCTGGGAGGGAGGGTGGAAGGCACTAGAAGGCTGTTGTACAGGCTGGACATGGGGACAGGCAAAGGAGGCTTGGCCCCGCCCCTGTGGGGAAGGGTTTGGGTGTTGGAGCGTGGCTTCCTCCCTCTCTTTTTCCCGATATAGATGGTTCCTCTCTTACTGACATTGATTTGTTTCCCCAGATGCGCCTCAATGGTAGAGGCCATGGCCGTCATGGTGGAAGAGACAGGAGCTGAGGCTGACTTCAGTGCCAGGCTGCCATGTTGGCCGGAGCCTGATAGGATCTCATTCAGGATACTCTGCACCTTCCCCAGCTTCAGCTTCTTCACCGACCTGACATGGCCACCCTCACTGCGCTGCAGTTTCAACCCATTAGCATTGGGGCTAATGGAACCCGATGTGATTTGGGCTAGCGTGGTTAGCGTGTGAGTCTTCCTCCTGCGGCTGAGCCCCGCGGGGTTCTCCCGGGCCAGAGGGCTCAGGGGGGAGGTGGAAGTGCCTTCATGGATGGTTTCCACAGTGAGCAGGGGTTGTTTTTTGGGACGACCTCGTTTGCGCTTGGCGGGGGTGTGGACAGTCAGACTATCTGTGTTGGTGTACAGGGGGCTGGAGGGGGTGATGGGGAAGGCAGAGGGGGGCTCAGACATGGCTGACAGGGGGCTGCGGCCACTCTCCCTCTGGATCAGGCCTGGGGGGCTTCGGGACTTGAGGTAGGACCACCGGTCCTTGGTCTTAGGGGGTCTGGGGTAAGGGCTGAGTTTTGGGCTGGTGTTGGGGATAGGGTTAAGGCCGGGGCTTAGGTTGGGCAGTGTAGGGTTAGGGTTGAGACTGGATCTTGGACTATGGATATGGTTAAGGTTAGGGCTTGGCAATCTGGGGCTAGGGTTAGGGTCAGGGTGTTTGTGGGGGTCTGTGGATGATCTAGGACGGCCAACTGGGTTTTTCCTCACCCAGCTCTGGATCATGGCTGATTCCATGTCGGCCCCACTCATCCCCCTCTCTCCTCTCTCCGCCTTCTCTCCTTTGTCTCCTCTCGCTCCTTTCTCTCCCTTCTCTCCTCTCTCTCCTTTCTCTGCTCTGTCTGCTCTCTCCCCATTCTCTCCTCTGTCTCCGTCTGCCTCTGGCTGGCTACCCTCCTCACCCCGACCTGACCTAGACTCACTCTTGTATGATTCCATCTTGTGGCCTTTCATTTTGTGGGACACTTTGGGCTCCGGAGGCCCTGATTCATTCCTCTCTGTGATGTCAGTGCCCTGCAGCTGCTCCGATTGGTCCTCCTGGGTGAGTGACTCCTGGAGAGACCGCCTCCTCCTCCTCTTCCTCCCTTTTCCCTCCTCCATCAGCACAGGAGCACCAAGCTTTGGCATCTCCCTCTCCTCCTCCTCTCCTGTCCTTCCTATGCTCTCCCGCTCCTTCTCTTCTCTCTCCAGCTCAGGGGTCTCCTCCCTCCTGAACTTCTGCCTTTCATCTGGAACTATTGGACTCTCTGCATCTTTCTCTGCCCTCCTTCCCCATGGCAGCTCTGCATTGTGGGTATTACCCTGAGTCCTCTGGGGGTCCTTCCTGCCGTACTTCCTCTTGATGTTTCCAAACAGCTGCTCACTGACCTCCTGTAAGCCCCGCCCTCTGGAGAGAGAGGTCAGGTTTAGAATGCTAGCGTCCGTTACTACGGGCAACACGGGATCAGGGCTCAGGTGTCGATGGGGGGATGGGCTGTAAGAGCGAGGGGAGGGGCTTCCTGGTACTCTCTTCATTGGAGGTTTGAGGAAGGAAGGGGCCAGGTCAGAGAGAGGGCTCCTATTGGCTCCCGCTGGTTCTCTGCTAGGCTCCGCATGCACTGGATTGGCTGGAGGTGCGGAGGGAGGCGTGGCCCAGGATGGACTGTGTGTATGTTGGTGTGTGAACTTTGGTGGCTGTGTGTGTTGCTGTTGGGGTTGGTATGTGAGTGTGTGGGGGGGCAGTGGTGTGGTGTGTAGGATAGAGGGCTTGGGCTGGTGTTTTGGGGGGGTGACATCCCCCAGTAGTTGCAGTAGCCCCCCCTCTCTAGGTTCTGCTGCTTTGAAGGGTCTCTCATAGGTCTGAAGAGAGAAACATGAAGAAGACAGATCAGGACTCAAACTATTGGAACATACAATATAGCTGGTCTTTATGGAGCAACATGAACATTCAGTAGGGGACAACAGCTTATATCCAAGTCTACTATGAACAGACTGTTGGATAATTCATCCAAAATCTGTATATGGGTAAAATTACCCTTACCTGGAGTTAGCATCGTCAGACTTCAATCAGTGGTTCCAGGCAACTGGATGTTAGCAAAGCTGCACTGCAAGCCGAAACTTCCTCAAAAACACTTCAAACTAAGTTTGGTATCGTCGATACTCGTGAAGAACCTAGCCATGTTTTCCTCACTGCGAGACTGTTGTTATTTTTCCAATAAAATTCTAATTGTCAAATGCTCTTCTACTTCCTATGTTTACCGGTCAGTTTTGTCGACACCTGGAAAGCGATCCACGTCAAAGTGCCTTCACCAGGTGGATGACGTCATCACTGGAAAACACATAGTGATGCTCTGTGCTGCGGCTACATGAGGAAATAGCTCCAGTTTTGAGCAACCAAATTCCAGCAATTATTTCAGCAGTATGCAGGTAAAAAAAATCCCTGCTAACTCCACCAACTACCGAACTTAGTTTGAAGAGTTTGAGGAAGTTGCGGTTTGCAGTGCAGCTTTGCTAACATCGGTTCGCCTGGAACCACTGATGAAATCGGATGATGCTAATACGCTAACTCCAGGCTGTAGCCAGAAGTAAATAATGGATTATTGTAGATTCTGTCACCATAGGCCTTCAGACACAACTGAAGGTAAGAGTAATTTGACCCAAATATATATTTTGGATGAACTATCCCTTTAAGCATTCAAAACAATATTGAACAAAAGCTGTTTACAGAGCAATTCAATTCCTGTGGTAAATATATTCAATGCTGAGAGGGAGAGAGAGAGAGAGAGAGATCATGATCTTTAATCAGTCAGCGAAGGATGTCTGGGTAACTGGATCCCTAACTTAGTTAAAACATGAATACAGTACACACAGTAGTCTAAACACTGTGGTGTGTACCACTAGACACACAGTAACAGAATCTAAAGGGGCTGACATGTGAAGCAGCGAATGTGTGTGTGTGTGTGTGTGTGGTTTTGTCTGTAATTAGCAGGCTCAGCCTATGATGCAAAGACATGCCTGAAATGCTGAGCATGGAATAGCCATCATTTCTCAGAACAAGAATAGACTGACGAGTTCCAGAAGAAAGTTCTTTGTTTCTAGCCATTTTGAGCCTGTAACTGAACCCACAAATGCTAATGCTCCAGATACTCAAATAGTCTAAAGGTGGACAGTTACTGCTTTTTTATTGTTTAATTGCTTCTTTAATCAGAACAACAGTTTTCAGCTGTGCTAACATCATTGCAAAAGGGTTTTCTAATGATCAATTAGCCTTTTAAAATGATAAACTTATATTATCTAACACAACGTGCCATTGGAACACAGGAGTGATGGTTGCTGATAATGGGCCTATGTAGATATTCCATGAACAATCAGACGTTTCCAGCTACAATAGTCATTTACAACATTAACAATGTCTACACTGTATTTCTGATTTGATGTTGTTTAATTGGACAGAAAATGTGCTTTTCTTTCAAAAACAAGGACATTTCTAAGCGACCCCAAACTTTTGAACAGTAGTGTATGTCGACTATTTTTCATCAATGAATAAAAAGCATTATTTAGCAATGTTATTGTTTTCTCTCCCAGTCATTTGACCGGCAACATTTTTTGAATCGGCCAAAAGTTGTCAATTACCGGCTAACGGAAACCATCATGCACACACACACAGCAGTGCCAGAGAAACCAGAGCCTATGACAGCCATTTTACAGGATTCATCTCTGCTCAGTGGTTGCAGGGAACAAAGCAAAACAGCCAAACACAGAGTCACATCTCATCTACCAATGCGCTTCTCTCTCTCGCTCTCTCTCTCACCATCCAATCAGTAGTCAGTGAGTGAGACTCATTCTGCTTCTCTCCTCAGCAGGTTGTTTATCTGCAGAGCACAGGCTGCACACACACACACACACACACACACACACACACAGTTACATGCATAGGGACACACAGGGCTGTTTATCTGCAGAGTACAGGCCGTCACTCACAGGATGCTCTGAGATGAGTCTGGAGAGGGAACTGTGCGCGTGTGTGTGTGTGTGTAAGGTGATAGCATGTCTGTATCAGGTGCCAGTCATTCTAACTCAAATGACCCGGATATCTGAGAATGGACAGGCAGGAGCTTAGAATACCTTCTTTACTGATATCCTCTCTAGAGCAGGGTCACACAGCTCATCCCCCCTCCTCCCCCCCTGCAACTATTCTCCAGGTCGTTGCTGTAAATGACAATGTGTTCTCAGTTAACTTAACTGGTAAAATATGGGTAAAATAAAAATAAAATACAAATTATCACAGTCGCACACAGTCCCAAATATAACTAAAAAAACATGTGCTTTTAATCTAACTTCAAAGAGAATTCCCCACCCTCTCACTCCCTCCCTCACTGCCCCTCTCTCCATGAGCTGTGCGCTAGTCTCTCTAACCACAAACTCACCACAGAGATAATAAAGGAAGGATGCATGGCCACTTCCCCTAGTCTGTTTGAAACTGGATGGTTTCTTGGCAATTTTTGTTCTGCCCCCTCTTCTCTCTTGCTCTTCCTTCGTCTTTCTCTCCATCCTCTCACTCTGCTCCACCCTCCTCCTTTTCTCCGCACTACCCACTATCTCTATTTCACCACTATCATGTCAGTCCCATAGTTCCTCCGGCTCAGTGGCGTGTGAGTACCGCTAGCTGACAGCAGGGGGTGTAAGAACAGCTAAATGACAGCAGGGGGAGTGAGTACCGCTAGCTGACAGCAGGGGGTGTGAGTATCACTAGCTGACAGCAGGGGGTGTGAGTACAGCTAAATGACAGCAGGGGGTGTGAGTACCGCTAGCTGACAGCAGTGGGTGTGAGTACAGCTAAATGACAGCAGGGGGTGTGAGTACCGCTAGCTGACAGCAGGGGGTGTGAGTACCGCTAAATGACAGCAGGGGGTGTGAGTACCGCTAAATGACAGCAGGGGGTGTGATTACCGCTAGCTGACAGCAGCAGGTGTGAGTACCGCTAGCTGACAGCAAGGGGTGTGAGTACCGCTAGCTGACAGCAGGGGGTGTGAGTACCGCTAGCTGACAGCTGGGGGTGTGAGTACCGCTAGCTGACAGCAGGGGGTGTGAGTATAGCTAAATGACAGCAGGGGGTGTGAGTAGCGCTAAATGACAGCAGGGGGTGTGAGTACTGATAAATGACAGCAGGGGGTGTGAGTACTGATAAATGACAGCAGGGGGTGTGAGTACCGCTAGCTGACAGCAGCAGGTGTGAGTACCGCTAGCTGACAGCAGGGGGTGTAAGTACCGCTAGCTGACAGCAGGGGGTGTGAGTGTCGCTAGCTGACAGCAGGGGGTGTGAGTACCGCTAGCTGACAGCAGGGGGTGTGAGTATAGCTAAATGACAGCAGGGGGTGTGAGTAGCGCTAAATGACAGCAGGGGGTGTGAGTTGTGAGTACTGATAAATGACAGCAGGGGGTGTGAGCACCGCTAGCTGACAGCAGGAGGTGTGAGTACCGCTAAATGATAGCAGGAGGTGTGAGTATCGCTAAATGACAGCAGGGGGTGTGAGTACCGCTAAATGACAGCAGGGGGTGTGAGTACCGCTAAATGACAGCAGGGGTGTGAGTACCGCTAAATGACAGCAGGGGGTGTGAGTACCGCTAAATGACAGCAGGGGGTGTGAGTACCGCTAGCTGACAGCAGGGGGTGTGAGTACCGCTAGCTGACGGTGTGAGTACTGCTAGTTGACAGTAGGGGGTGTGAGTACTGCTTGCTGACAGCAGGAGGAGTGAGTACCGCTAGCTGACAGCAGGGGGTGTGAGTACTGCTAGCTGACAGCAGGAGGTGTGAGTACTGCTAGCTGACAGCAGGAGGTGTGAGTACCGCTAGCTGACAGCAGGAGGCGTGAGTACTGCTAGCTGACAGCAGGGGGTGTGAGTACTGCTAGCTGACAGCAGGAGGTGTGAGTACTGCTAGCTGACAGCAGGGGGTGTGAGTACTGCTAGCTGACAGCAGGGGGTGTGAGTACTGCTAGCCGACAGCAGGGGGTGGCAGGAAGGGAGTTGCAATAGAGGGACTAACCCTGAGCCAGCAAAACAGTGACATCTCACATCCACCCCTAGCCACCGACCCTAGCCCCTACCCAACTAGACATTTTACTAGCCCCTAACTTTGAATACCAAATCAGAGATACTACCATATTGCTACCATATACTAGTACCATATTAATACATTACCATTTTGCATACCCATCCAATTCCCCCAGATCTACAGAAGTGTCTATAGGGCAGGGTTATGACAGACAGTTCATGAGGAAGCCGGACAGTTGGCCAGTCAAGGTCAGGCACTCTGATTGATCATAATGGAATTGATCCTGTCTGTAGACACTTACAAGGATGGACCACAATCCCAGAGCACATACTCTATGTTACTGCTTATTTCTGTTGTCAAAAGGCCTTCAGTCAGTCTACTCCTCATATGAGTGTTGAGTCATATGAAGAGTCACACACACATGCGCGCGTGCGCAGACACAAACATTGAACTTGATGAGTCACAGTGACCTTTACCTCCACAGAGGAGTGAGTCACACGTTACCCATGATCCTCCACTTTAACCCTGGGTGTTACATCATCAGTGGCAGGGCCTCTGTGTGTGTGTGTGTGTGTGTGTATGTGTGTGTGTGTGTGTGTGTCTGACACTGTTACACAATCCCAAACCAACTCCTACCACCTAGGCAGTGTAGATCTGAAGGTACAGTAGGAGCCAGAGACAAGAGGCTAGGAGTAGATATAGGGCTTGGTATGTGACTACCTTAGAGACCACACAGTGTTGTTATCTAAACCAGGAAGTGACACCTCTGACCCGGAAGAGGAAGTAGTAGTTAGTGATTAGTGCTAATCCACAGGGTCTGAACTCTGACCTCTAAGGATAACACACATACAGAGAGAGAGAGAGAGAGAGAGAGGGAGAGAGACATAGATACACACACAGACATACAGTGCATTCGGAAAGTATTCAGACCCCATTGACTTTGTCCACATTTTGTTACGCTACAGCCTTATTCTAAAGAGAGATGGAGGTATGTGGGTGTATAAATAGTTTTTTTCTCCTCATCAATCTAAACACAATACCCTATACTGTCAAAGCAAAAACAGGTTTTTAGAAATGTTTGCGAATGTATTAAAAATAATAAATTTACGTAAGTACTCACCTTTGGCAGCGATTACAGCCTTGCGTCTTCTTGGGTATGAAGCTACATGCTTGGCACACCAGTATTTGTGGAGTTTCAGCCCATTCTTCTCTGCTGATTCTCTCAAGCTCTCAGGTTAAATGTGGCGTCACTGCACAGCTATTTTCAGGTCTCCAGAGATGTTCAATCGGGTTCAAGTCTGGGCTCTGGCTGGGCCACTCAAGGATATTCAGAGACTTGCTCTGAAGCCACTCCTGCGTTGTCTTGGCTGTGTGCTTAGGGTTGTTGTCATGTTGGAAGGTGAACCTTCGCCCCAGTCTAAGGGCCTGAGCACTCCGGAGCAGATTTTCATCAAGGATCTCTCTGTGCTTTGCTGCGTTCAATCTTTCCCTCGATCTTGACTAGTCTCCCAGTCCCTGCCGCTGAAAAACATCCCCACAGCAAAATGCTGCCACCACCATGCTTCACCGTAGGGATGCTGCCACCACCATGCTTCACCGTAGGGATGGTGCCAGATGTCCTCCAGATGTGACGGTTCGTATTCAGGTCAAAGAGTTTAATCTTGGTTTCATAGAGAATCTGAATTCTCATGGTCTGAGAGTCCTTCAAAGGCCTTTTGGCAAACTCCCTGTGGCTGTCATGTGCCTTTTAAGAGGAGTGGCTTCCGTCTGGCCACTATACCATAAAGGCCTGATTGGTGGCGTGCTGCAGAGATGGGTGAACTTTCCAGAAGGACAACCATCTCCACAGAGGCACTCTGTCAGAGTGACCATCGGGTTCTTGGTCACCTCCCTGACCAAAGCCCTTCTCCCCAGACTCCTCAGTTTGGTCGTGTGGCCAGCTCTAGAATGATTTCTTCCATTTAATAATGATGGAAGCCACTGTGTTCTGGGGACTTTCAATACTGCAGAAATGTTTTGGTACCCTTCCCCAGATCTGTGCCTCGACACAATCCTGTCACGGAGCTCTATGGACAATTCCTTTTTTTGCTCTGACTTGCACTGTCAACTATGGGACATTATATAGACAGGTGTTTGATCAACTTCAAGCAAAAAAACAAATGCACTGTATGTCTGGTGCAGAGAGACAAGAGGGAGCCACGAGAAAACATGTTTTCATCAGTCATGGACATAAACACTTCAAAAGAAGTTGGAGAACAAGCTATGAAGGAAAAATACCGGGATTCTGGTGCAGGTACAGCCAACTAGCGCAAAAATAATATTGTGATATTGTCAAAACGATACGATGCAATATATGGTAAAAAAAATGATATCCCGATATGTAACTGCAGCGATTACATCTACCATCACTATAAAACAGTCAAATTAGTAGTTGCCGTTTAAAGGGTAAAAAACAACAACTGTGATGCACATGAATGTTATAAACCTATTGTTCTATTTGTCGTTACCGCATCAATTCAGGCAATTTATGGCGATGTGGATTTTCTTCCCAAATCTCCCGGTTCTAAGACATACACACATGCACACACCCCTCTGCCTTTTAACGACAACATAACAGACCTGCCAATCAGTGAGGTCAGTTTCGTGTTCCCCCTGCTGATGGTTGCGTAGGTAAAGCTGATCCTAGATCAGTTCCAGTGGTCAACAACAAACACACACTGCAGACAGCAGCATAGGAAAGGTACCATACAACACAGTTAGGTGAAAGTGCTGAGATGAAAACAGATGTGAACTGGTACTCCTACACACTAAATATACTTGCAAATTCAACAGTAGACCCTGCCCATATTCTCTCTCAGTTTCACAGTCCCTTTCTGGAAAAACTCAGACTCCAGCATGGAGGGAATCAGAATACTTATTTCAGAACATTATTTCAGAACACTAACAGAACACTTACACTGCCCCACCCAAATCTGTCTCTGTCTCTCACCCACCACACACACACACACACACACACACACACACACACACACACACACACACACACACACACACACACACACACACACACACACACACACACACACACACACACACACACACACACACACACACACACACACACACACACACACTGCCCTTCAAATTCTGTTTTTGCAGCCTTTTATTTGGCGGTGTGCCTGGTGGTTAGAGTGTTTCATTTTCCCTGTAAAGAACTGGGCAGCTGTCCAGAGACAGACAAAGAGAGAGAGAGAGAGCGAGAGAGAGGTGGGGGGGGGGGGGAGAAGGAAGGAGAGAGAGAAAGCGAGAGGAGGGGGAGGGGAAGGTTTTGGTAAAAGAATGAGAGAGCAGGGGAAGGGAGGGAAAGGGGAACAGTTTAAAAAAAGAGAAAGAAGAGCCTAGACAGTCTTATCATCACTTCCCTCCAAAATGGACTGATTGATATTATCACATGAGCAGTGAACACTCTCTCTCCCTCTCTCCTTTGACATCACAATATTTGCCCTCGTGCCCCCCTCTCCTATCTCATCCCTCCTTTTCATTCTCTGTTCTGAAGAGGACCATTCTCCCCCTGTGGGAACCACGCTCTGAGACACACACACACACCCTCTCCTCCTGGTAGCTCCATTCAGAGTGGTGGTTCTCTGTGATCTCTGTGTCTGACAGCCACACACACACACACACACACACACACACACACACACACACACACACACACACACACACACACACACACACACACACACACACACACACACACACACACACACACACACACACACACACACACACACACACACACACACACACACACAGAGCGAGAGAGACAGCTCCTCAGCAAACAAACACCATGAATACTAACACGCCTTTGTGTCCGCCGCACTTAAAGCGGAGGAGAGGGAGGGGGAGGAGAGAAAGAGAGGGAAAAAAGCAGAGGGAGAAAAGAGGCGCTGTAATAGTGTTGATCTTGTGGCTACTCTCACAAACCCCCTCCTCCCCCCTCTCTCTCGTTTTCTCCTTCTTCCCACCAGTTCTCCAGGGAATAAAGACCTCCATTCATCCGCCGGAGGAGAGACACGGTGGAGGGAGGAGGGAGAGGAGGGCAGGCATTGGGAGGCTCAAGGTGGGACTGTCTGTGGAACTCTGTGTGTGTGTGTGTGTGTGTGTGTGTGTGTGTGTGTGTGTGTGTGTGTGTGTGTGTGTGTGTGTGTGTTCAATGACGATGTGAACAAGATATTTAAACCAGTTCAAACAGTGTCCAGTGAAATAAACCATCTCTGAAAAACGGCCTTCCCACCGAGCTTCAGAGAGTTCCGTTGTCCATGATTTCTTTTAGGCAACCGTGGATATAGCACTGTGTTTTAGAAAAGAAAGAAAACAAGCTTTACAAGGCTTTCCTGATACATCTAAAGAAGTCATGCGTGGAAGGTGAGGGATGTGCACGGTCGTCAAATGAGCGTCTACTAGTATGAATGAATCATTATCCTACAAAGATGACTCTGACAAAGTCTCATCAAAAGCCTGTGATTGGTTGAGACAAAGTGTGCAATGACATCAGAATTGAGAGGGTCCCCTGCAGAAAGATAGTCAAATGTACATGCTATACAAAGCATACTTCTAATGCCATTATTGACAGTGTATGGTGTGTGTGTGTGTGTGTGGTGTGTGTGTGTACGGCCACACACATGTCAGTAAGTGTGTGCATTTATACGTGTGTCTAATCCGTGTCATTATCATTATGTTGTGTGTGTGTGTGTGTGTGTGTGTGTGTGTGTGTGTGTGTGTGTGTGCAATTACAGTGATAATCGCTGTAGCACTGTAATTGCCGTTCTAAAACGATGCTCTTATAGCCATTCAAAACACACACACACACACACACACACACACACACACACACACACACACACACACACACACACACACACACACACACACACACACTCACACACACACACAAGCTCTGCTTATATGAAAGCATGAGATCACATGTTAATAGCTATCCCAGGCTATTCACTAAAGAGGACCAGTGCTCCCAAAACGTATAAACAACACACAACATTCCCTCCAATGCATCCCCTGTACTCTGTGAACAGGACCTAATAGGCAAGCTCCAGTACAGCAAGAAGCAATGCCTAGCCACTAAGCTGCTTCAGGCCATGAGGGATGAGGACTTCCTGTGTGGAATGATGGGTAATTTAGGACAGGAGGGTCAAACCAAAAGTGTTTCTATCACTGTGTGATTCCTCTACTCTCTGTCCCTAGGTGACCTGATAACTCTAGAAGAGGAAACACACACGTACACACACACACACACACACACACACACACACACACACACACACACACACACACACACACACACACACACATGTGCGCACACACACACACAAAGATGGAAAAAGGGCAGGGAGCGACACACAATGGTCTTAACCAATCACACAACTCCCTGCCCTCAAGCCCAAGCACACCAACAATAATGCCTTTGTGTCAGGCAGCACTCCACTTACTCTCTCTCTCTCTTTGGCACACATACACACACAATAACACACACACACACACACACACATTTACATACAGGCATCTTGCAGGGAAGGGAACATCATTTCTGAACACAGGACTGGTTTTCTGTGTGTGAGAGAGTTTGTGTGTGTGTGTATGTGTGTGTGTCCATGAGCTTCCACCTGGGCACATGACTGCAGCTGCCACCTCTCCTCTCCCCCCTCTCTCTCTAAGAGGTACGTGAGAGGTCACACGCAGCAGCATTCCACACAGTCTGAGAACGACAGAGCAGTGCAGAGAACAGGGAGAAGATGAAAAGCCACAGAGCATTACAGAAGACAGAAGTTATGGGTTATCATACTGTCATAGATCCACAAACACACACTGAGCTGTGTGTGTGTGTGTGTGTGTGTGTGTGTGTGTCTGGACCACTACAAAAGACCCTCGTGACTATAGTCAATAAAATAGCTGTGCTAAGACAAACTAACTGACAGACTAACTGACAGACTACTGACAGACTAACTGACAGACTAACTGACAGACTAACTGACAGACTAACTGACATAAATGAGTGATGGAAAGAAAGAGTGAGAGAAGAAAGTAGAGAGAGGAACAGACAGTAAATGAAAAAGAGAGATGGAATGACAGAGGGGGAGATGGAGGGGGGGGGGGGAGGTAGCAGTATGGGGACAGGTTCAAGGGCTGATAGGGCAGCGTTGAAAGGAGATCGTCCCACCACACACACACACACACACACACACACACACACACACACACACACACACACACACTTGACAGGCGGGCTCTAGCGGACAGCTGATGGGGAGATCTCATTTCACTGACAAACACACTTACGCTTCAAGTGAGACACAGTGAAAGTCAATACTCTGCCCCTCCGCCTCCCCCTCCGCCCCTTTCCATGTCTTCCCTCACCCTGCCTCCCCCTCCGTCCCTCGCCCTGCCTCCCCCTCCGTCCCCCTCCCTGCCTCCCCCCCTCCCTGCCTCCCCCTCCGTCCCCCTCCCTGCCTCCCATGTCTCTACTCTCCTTCCCCACACCTCCCCTGCCACATACCTAACTGTCTCTGTGTTGTAGGTAGCCTTACCCATACCTAACTGTCTCTGTGTTGTAGGTAGCCTTACCCATACCTAACTAACTGCCTCTGTGTTGTAGGTAGCCTTACCCATACCTAACTAACTGTCTCTGTGTTGTAGGTAGCCTTACCCATACCTAACTGTCTCTGTGTTGTAGGTAGCCTTACCCATACCTAACTAACTGTCTCTGTGTTGTAGGTAGCCTTACCCATACCTAACTAACTGCCTCTGTGTTGTAGGTAGCCTTACCCATACCTAACTAACTGTCTCTGTGTTGTAGGTAGCCTTACCCATACCTAACTGTCTCTGTGTTGTAGGTAGCCTTACCCATACCTAACTGTCTCTGTGTTGTAGGTAGCCTTACCCATACCTAACTAACTGCCTCTGTGTTGTAGGTAGCCTTACCCATACCTAACTAACTGTCTCTGTGTTGTAGGTAGCCTTACCCATACCTAACTGTCTCTGTGTTGTAGGTAGCCTTACCCATACCTAACTGTCTCTGTGTTGTAGGTAGCCTTACCCATACCTAACTAACTGTCTCTGTGTTGTAGGTAGCCTTACCCATACCTAACTGTCTCTGTGTTGTAGGTAGCCTTACCCATACCTAACTGTCTCTGTGGTGTAGGTGTCAGAACAATACTACTGTACCAACTACTGTTGGGCTGTGGTTTCCATGGTGAAGCTGCATCAGCCTCTGAAAGGTCAGAGGTGAGGGGTCACCATACAGCAGAGACAATGTGTTAGGAGGCTAGAGTTTCAGATTCTGTCCCCAGCACACACACACACACACACACACACACACACACACACACACACACACACACACACACACACACACACACACACACACACACACTGTGAATAGCACTTGGATAGCACAGTGGGAATGTGTGAGGTGGGATAGTGCTACCACGGCAGGGCCGGCGTGTTGCTGTGGTTGTAGAGGCACCCGGAGCTCCCTTAGCCCAGCCGGAATGTTACAACACTCCTGTCATCTGAGGATCTCGTGTCTGCTTAGTCCCTCTGACTGACACACACACACACACAAGCACACACGCACATACAATCAACCCCTCAGGGCAAGACAGCGGAGCGAGTGGAGGCCAGGCCAGACTACAGTTGTCTCAACCATGACCCCCTCACATAAAGACACACTATTGGTCCAGTCAATATTCCCTAGCCTGCTCTTCTCCCTACGAGCCCAGAAGGTCAGACAGGGCCAGAGTTAACCTTGCCTATTTGTCTCTGTGCAGCCAGCCTACCAGTTTGTGTGTGTACCTCTCTATCTCTCTCACTGGGGGTGACCTTGCAGAGTCATTCTTTCATTTGAGGTGTTCACATTGCAGCACAAGCAGATAGGATTAGGAAGCAGCAGAGCTTGCGTGGAACTGTGTGTGTGTGTGTTTGTGTGCACAGTCTGTTTTGACCATTTTGCACGGTCATACATGCCCTCAGGTTTATTTGTGTGTGTGTGTGTGTGGCAGTGGGGGGCAGAGCATGTGAGCGGAGTTGAGCGGTAGGAAGTCCCGCTCATTGCTCATGGAACGGTGCTTTCTGGCGCTCCACATCCTTCCCAACCGCTCCGCTAAAAACCACATCGCGCTCACAGGGAGAAACTCATGAGCTCCATTCATTAAAATCACCATTTAACCAACACCATCTATTTTTGTGACTACCTGGACCTACCATTTGGTTTTGAAGTAGCCTATGGAAACCAAACCATATGATTTGAATAAATCTGAAAAGGGGGCGGCAGGGTAGCCTAATGGTTAGAGTGTTGGACTAGTAACCAAAAGGTTCAAATCCCCGAGCTGACAAGGTACAAATCTGTCGTTCTGCCCCTGAACAGGCAGTTAACCCACTGTTCCTAGGCCGTCATTTTGTTGTATTAAATCATTCTAATCCATATATTGCGCATATAGGCTGTGACTTACTTAGAATGAAATACAAATTAAACAGGAAATGCCTTATTAGGCTCAGTCTACAGTGCCTTTGAATTCACTTTTAGACTTAGAAACATGAGTTTGTCAAGAGTCTGTGGCTTCAGGGTCATGCGATGGTGACTGGAGAGCAGACCAGCAGTGGAGAATATCCTCTCCTCACTTGAAGAGCCACTGGGGATGCTAAACACACTTCGGGTCATTCTTGCCAGGCTGGGCAGCGATGCAGCGTTGTTTTTTCTAAAGGGTTTTAGGCAAAATAACCAGATCAAAACGGAAAGCTCCTCGAAGCTCCTACAGAGCATTCGGAAGGTATTCAGACCCTTCACTTTTCGCACATTTTGTTACGTTACAACCTTATTCTAAAATGGATGAAATTGTTTTCTTCCTCATCAATCTACACACAATGCCCCATAATGACAAAGCAAAAACTGGTTCTTGGGTATGATGCTACAAGCTTGGCACACCTGTATTTGGGGAGTTTCTCCCATTCTTCTCTGCAGATCCTCCAAAGCTCTGTCAGGTTGAATGGGGAACGTCACTGCACAGCTATTTTCAGATCTCTCCAGAGATGTTTGATCGGCTTCAAGTCCGGGCTCTGGGCCCCTGAAGGACATTCAGACACTTGTCCCGAAGCAACTCCTGATGTCTTGGCTGTGTTGGAAGGTGAACCTTCACCCCAGTTTGAGGTCCTGAGCAAATTTTCATCAACGATCTCTCTGTACTTTGCTTCGTTCATCTTTCCCTCGATCCTGACTAGTCTCCCAGTCCCTGCCGCTGAAAAACATCCCCACAGCATGATGCTGCCACCACCATGCTTCACCGTAGGGATGGTGCCAGGATTCCTCCAGCCATGACGCTTGGCATTCAGGCCAAAGAGTTCAATCTTGGTTTCATCAGAACAGAGAATCTTGTTTGTCATGATCTGAGAGTCCTTTATATGCCTTTTTGGCACACTCCAAGCGGGCTGTCATGTGCCTTTTAAGAGGAGTGGCTTCCGTCTGGCCACTCTACCATAAAGGCCTGATTGGTGGAGTGCTGCAGAGATGGTTGTCCTTCTGGAAGGTTCTCCCATCTCCACAGAGGAACTCTGGAGCTCTGTCAGAGTGACCATCCGGTTCTTGGTCACCTCCCTGACCAAGGCCCTTCTCTCCTGATTGCTCAGTTTGGCCAGATGGCCAGCTCTAGAAAGAGTCTTGGTGGTTCCAAACTTCTTCCATTTAATAATGATAGAGGCCACTGTGTTCTGGGGACCTTCAACGCTGCAGAAATGTTTTGATACACAATCCTGTCTCGGAGCTCTACGGACAATTCCTTTGACCTCAAGGCTTGGTTTTTGCTCTGACAGGCACAGTCAACAGTGTGACCTTATATAGACAGGTGTGTGCCTTTCCAAATCATGTCCAATCAATTGAATTTACCACAGTTGGACTCCAATCAAGTTGTAGAAACATCTCAAGGATGATCAATGGAAACAGGATGCACCTGAGCTCAACTTCGAGTCTCATAGCAAAGGGTCTGAATACTGAATATCAGTTATTTCTGTTTTTTTTGTTTGACTGTTTTCCCTTTGTCATTATGGGGTATTGTGTGTAGATTGATGAGGGAAAAATGATACAATTATTTAATACATTTTAGAATAAGGTTGTAACGTAACAAAATGTGGAAAAAGTCAAGGAGTCTGAATACTTTCCGAATGCACTGTATGCCAGGCCTATTGAGCCAAAATCAATGATGGCCTGTTGTATAGATAATAGAACAAAGATGAACAAAACTTCTAAGAGATCTGATTTTTAGTTTATAAGTACTTTGCTACAATGACACACTAACGCTAACCACCTTGTTCCTTTCTGTTAGCATGTGCACGTAGTACACCATCAGTTAGTACATTCAGGATACAGGTCTTTTCAGATTCCACAATGATTCTTTAGTTGTGGACACTACATCACCTCTTTGTCCTCCTCATCTTTGTTAGTCCCCTTGATTTTGCACCTTTTCTTTATGCAAATATTTAGTGAACTCCATGACAGTAGCTAAAGAAAGGGGCTATAGCAGCACACAAGTGGACTAGAAATGCATGCTGGGCCAGGAATGCCCTGAGCTCGATTGAGCGCTACTGTAGCGAAGTAGGAGCGGGCTAGGAGGCCGACGCTCCAGCCTTTGGGAATCTCGCGCCGTGCTCCAGTCAAATTGGGCATGCTCCACTCCCCGCTCCAGCTCCACTCCACTCACATACTCAGGTGGGGGGTGGGGTAGACACAGATGGACAGCTGGTGTTTCTGTGATGGTAAATCACTCAGAGACACCCCTGCCCAAGCGCACACACACACACACCACTCTGGCCCCACCCCCCTCCACTCTGGCCCCACCCCCTCCACTCTGGCCCCACCCCTTCCACTCTGCCCCCCCCCCCCCCCCCCTCCACTACAGTCTGGAGCGCTTTTTACATTTTTTTTTATTTAACCTTTATTTAACTAGGCAAGTAAGTTAAGAACACATTCTTATTTACAATGACGGCCTACCAAAAGGCCTCCTGCGGGGACGGGGGCTGGGATATTTACATTTGTTTTACAAATATAGGACGCATCAAGAGAAGAGAGACTCCACAACACTACATAAAAGGGAGACCTAAGACAACAGCATAGCATGGTAGCAACATGACAATAACAGGGTAGCAACACAACATGGTACAAACATTACTGGGCACAGACAACAGCACAAAAGGCAAGAAGGTAGAGACAACAATACACCACGCGACGCAGCCACAACTGTCAGTAACAGAGCACCTGAAGAGACTGGCAACTGGCCGGTGAAACAGAAAGGTTTGACCGTTGGCAGGGATGTTTTCTGAAAGACAAGCTGGAAAACACACAGCCCACAGCTCATTTACATTTCTTAAGTAACACACACAGAGATGTGCTTTTATTAACTCATCAAGTCCCTCAGGTCACCAACCGCCACCTACGCCTGGGATCAATTCACACATCAAAAAGGCACGCCACACACCCACACATTACAGACACACAACGCTCAGGGGACCACCAAGCGTAGGAGCTGCCGAGACGAGATAAGTGTGTGTGTCCAAATCCAGGACACACTAAGGCACTCAAAATAGACACACACACACTGAACTGCTTTGGCAGCTCCTTATCTCCCTCCACAGATAGTGACATGGATTAACAGCTAAATCTGGCACACATGCTCTGACCACAATCACGGCCCTGTGTGTGTGTGTGTGTGTGTGTGTGTGTGTGTCTGTGTGTGTTTTGGACTGCTTACTAAATCTGTCAGGGAGAGTGATGTAGGGGTTGACCCAAGGTTCATTACACCAGAAAACACACATTCGTCTTCCACTACTAACACACGGGCCACACGCGTTTACTGGTCTGCAGTGACAAAACATACACCCTTACACACATCATTTATATACACGTCAATCATACTCACACATCACTCCCCGTGCACTGTGATGACACTACAGAGATGGCACTAAACACTGTGATGACACTACAGAGATGGCACTAAACACTGTGACGACACTACAGAGATGGCACTAAACACTGTGACGACACTACAGAGATGGCACTAAACACTGTGACGACACTACAGAGATGGCACTAAACACTGTGATGACACTACAGAGATGGCACTAAACACTGTGATGACACTACAGAGATGGCACTAAACACTGTGACGACACTACAGAGATGGCACTAAACACTGTGACGACACTACAGAGATGGCACTAAACACTGTGATGACACTACAGAGATGGCACTAAACACTGTGACGACACTACAGAGATGGCACTAAACACTGTGATGACACTACAGAGATGGCACTAAACACTGTGATGACACTACAGAGATGGCACTAAACACTGTGATGACACTACAGAGATGGCACTAAACACTGTGACGACACTACAGAGATGGCACTAAACACTGTGATGACACTACAGAGATGGCACTAAACACTGTGATGACACTACAGAGATGGCACTAAACACTGTGATGACACTACAGAGAATCTGATGCTTTCTAGAATAATTCACAATTTTCCAACATCTCTCTGTCCGTCTCCGTTTCTCCCTCTGTCTGGCCTCTCTCCACTCTCTTCAAGAGTCAAAACCCTCTCCTAATGACCAGCTATTGTATCCCTGTCCCCTTTCCCCTCCCCCTCAAACACACCCCCGCTCTGAGGGGGTCCCTTAACCAGGCTCTCCATATGCCTGTCTCCCCCCTCTTCCCCCTCGCCCTATCACTCACACTCTGGTCTCTTCTCTTCTCTCTTCCACCATCTGCCACTCCACAACAGAGGGATGAAAGAGAAAGACAGACAGAGAGAGAGAGAAAGAAAGAAAGCAGAGAGAGAGAAAGAAAGAAAGCAGAGAGAGAGAAAGAAAGAAAGCAGAGAGAGAGGTAAAGAAATAAAGAAAGAGAGAGGTGGTTGGAGACAGATATAGAGGCAACGACTGAGGCAGAAATAGATACTGAGAGAGGGATAGAAAAAGAGAGAGAGGGCAGCCCCTGACACGATACCTTGGAGGAGAGAGGCTGTCCATCTGCTCTCTGTCAGACCCCCCTCACTTCCCTCTCTCTTTCACTACACACATATTGGACCCTTTCTGTTTAACCCATTCCTCTCCAGTGGATCAGTCTGTATTACAGTGATAGCTAAAGCCGGATGGAGGGATGGGGAGAGAGGAGGAGTAGAGAGAGCGGGAGGGAGGAATAGTGGGGTAGAGGGAAGAAGGGGAGAGAGAGAGAGAGAGAGGGAGAGAGAGAGAGAGAGAGAGAGAGAAAGGGTGGAGATGACAACAACCCACGCAACCCGCTCAGTGAGCATGCCCACTACTGTCGCTGTCACCACGGCAACAACTGCCAACCATAGCAGAGAGAAAGACAGGCTGAGAGGGAGATCGCTCTGGGGGTCAAAGTGCATGTTTGCTCTGAACACACACACACACACACACACACACACACACACACACACACACACACACACACACACACACACACACACACACACACACACACACACACACAGTGGTCAAACACTCACTGCAAACACTACAGTCCCTTAAGGACCTAAACACACAACACTACAGTGACACCAAACTGAAACGGTGGCTGTGTGTGAGACGAGGAGAGGTTAGAGAGACACAGAAGCCACGTGCTGATTTCATTAGAGGAGAGACGGAAGAGGAGGAGATAAAAGAGGAGAGGAGAAGAGGAGAGGAGAAAAGAGGAGAGGAGAGAGGTCTGTGACCACAAATGGAGAGAGCAGAGGCCAGCTGTCATTTGCTGATGTCAGCTCTATTCTCAGCGTGTGTGTGTGTGTGTGTGTGTGAGAGAGAGAGAGACTGGTTTAAATTACTCTATGAACTTTGACCCTGTGTAACCAAGGAAGCGAAGGAGCTACTGAGAGATAGGAGAGAGAGAGAGAGAGAGCGAAAGAGAGAGAGAACGAGAGAGAGAGAGAGAGAGAGAACGAGAGAGAGAGAGAAAGAGAGCGAGAGCGAGATAAAGGGAGAATGGGAAAGACATACCCATTACCTAAGATCCATTCCCTTCTGTACTAGTACACACACACACCTACACACACACACACACACAATATTGCTCATAATGAGATGCTTGGGTACAAGATGGCTGCTTTTCAGGGAAAAGAGCTGAGTCTGCGAGGTGCTGGTTGTATGAAAGGAACACACACACAGCGAGATGCAGTGTACGAGAAGAGCTGAGCACACAGCAAGAGATGTCAATGCAGGTTAATGACTCTAGAGGAGACTACCTCACACACACACACACACACACACACACACACACACACACACACACAATGTATTTATACACGCCGCCAGAAAACCCATGAAGTGGCGTTGTTGAGGGGTAGAGGTGACGGTGTCTCTTTTAAACTGCATTACTGGCCTTTCTATCAATGGCTAAAAGTCTTCAAGCTTTCTGCTTATGGAATCTTGTTAAAACATAGACAATCAAACCAGATAATATCTTTCTATATACATCCACAATATATCGATACAATCCATATATCCACTTACAATCCCCTTCTCAGCTGCTATAGCCAACAGCAGACAAGAACCAAATTCATCACGCGAACATAAGAAAACCCTCTTCAGCTGCAATGAGCTACTGACAACCCAACAGTCAATCCAACACAGCTAACGTTTAAAACAACATGTATAACTATTCAATGTCTTATTTTAAAGTATGTTGAACTATTTAACAACATGAAGAATCTGATCGTTCTATCTCTCTGGGAAGCAACCAATCAATCCCTTCTAGACTGCTGACGAACATTTCAAAGTGCTTCAGCATCATTTAAGGCTACATTAGCAACAGGCTACATTAGCAACAGGCTACATTAGCAACAGGCTACATTAGCAACAGGCTACATTAGCAACAGTGTGTTCAGACCAGTAACGTTTCTAAACGTATCCTTACCCTCTTCCTAGGGGGTCCCTTGTCCTGTGCTGCGCGGCCCCCCAGTCGGCCCCCTCGGCCCTCCCCTGAGGGGGGTCTGATGGTCATCCGGATCTCCGGGGGACAGATGTAGTTCTCCAGACTCTTGGGGGGCTTCTTGATGCGTTTGGTGGTCTGGATCTTCAGCTTCAGACTCCCCTCCTGGAAGCTGGCTTCTTTAATGGAGAACTCCTGTTCCTCTAGCCCCTCCCCTTCCCCCTGGGACCCCCAGCGCTCGCCCATCACATCGCCAATGACCTCATCACCCCGCGACGCTGGCCCCAGCCCCGCTCTTTCCTGTTCTTCCTCTTCAGGCTCAGCCCTTCCGCCTCCTAACTCCGCCTCTTTGGGTCGGGCTGAGCCAACCAGATCCCTCGGCTCCATCCACGCTCCCGCCAGAACCAGTCAGGATCCAGAGAGCCGCAGCAGCCAGCCAATAGGTTTGCAGAGAGCGGCTGTCCGTCAGACTGGGTTGCCTTGGGAACGGTAGCTACTGCGTCTGGATTGGTTGTCCCACAGGAACACAGGTAATCCAACAAAGCCAAACTACAGAGAGAGAGAGAGAGAGAGAGAGAAATTACTATCAAAACCGAAGTTGTACAATATCCTATGAAAGCCAATAACTCAATAAATTATCGCAAATGCTGAACTGTAAAAAAAAAAAGTTTCCCTCGTATGTATATCTTGGTCTGCATTCACTCTTGCTGCTATGTACGCTGCTGCTACAGAACGATTGGCATTCAGAGTGTGTTGGGAAGAGATGCTGACCTATCTGAGCACAGCTAAAGGACGCAGTGGGCAGAGGAACGCCTCATCTCCACACACACACACACACACACCTCTAACCATTGTGAGATATCAGTGTCTCTCAGAACTCAAGACTGTTGCAGTAGCAGGCAGAGAGTGCTGCAGGCATGCCATACACTCTCATTTGCATTTTATACCGTGTAAACAACACTTCACACACGCACTCTACTTCTCTCTCCTTCTCCCCGTCTCTCTGTTTCTCTCCTTCTCTCACTCTACTTCTCTCTCCTTCTCCCCGTCTCTCTTTCCCTCTCCTCTCTCTTCTTCTCCCCATCTCTCTGTTTCTCTCACTCTCTCCTTCTCTCTCTTTCTCTCTCATTCTCTCCCTTTCTCTCTCCTTCTCCCAGTCTCTCTTTCTCTCCCTTTCTCTCTCCTTCTCCCCGTCTCTCTTTCCCTCTCCTCTCTCTTCTTCTCCCCATCTCTCTGTTTCTCTCCTTCTCTCACTCTCTTTCTCTCTCTCTCCCCTTCTCTCTCTTTCTCTCTCATTCTCTCCCTTTCTCTCTCATTCTCTCCCTTTCTCTCTCCTTCTCCCAGTCTCTCTTTCCCTCTCCTCTCTCTTCTTCTCCCCATCTCTCTGTTTCTCTCCTTCTCTCACTCTCTCTCTCTCTCTCCTTCTCTCTCTTTCTCTCTCATTCTCTCCCTTTCTCTCTCATTCTCTCCCTTTCTCTCTCCTTCTCCCCGTCTCTCTTTCCCTCTCCTCTCTCTTCTTCTCCCCATCTCTCTGTTTCTCTCCTTCTCTCACTCTCTCTCCTTCTCTCTCTTTCTCTCTCGTTCTCTCCCTTTCTCTCTCCTTCTCCCAGTCTCTCATTCTCTCCCTTTCTCTCTCCTTCTCCCAGTCTCTCTTTCTCTCTCTTTCTCTCCCTCGATGTAAAATGAAGACATTCCTCTCCAGCTCTCTAAAGGGAGGGTGAAGCTAGCCTGAGGACAAGACCAAAAACCTGCAGATTGAGATGAAAAAGCTGACTGCTCTTTTATTTTGTACCCGAAAAGAGGGAGGGAATTGGGTAGACAGAGAGAGGGAGAGGGGGAGGGAGAGAGAGAGAGAGCAAGATAGAGAGCGAGAGAGGAGGAATCTAAATTCCTTCTCCAGATGTGGTTTATGAGCTGGTCTGGAAAAAACAGTCTGAACTGTTTAATACATGCATGCTACGGCAGTGTTAGACGCACACACACACACACACACGCACGCACGCATGCGTACACACACACACACACGCGCGTGCACGCACGCGTACACACACACGCGTACACACACACGCATACACACACACGCATACACACACACACACACACACACACACACACACACACAGCAGCTCTAGAGGACCAGAGTTTGTCCATCCCTAATGCTCTTTCTAGGGAAGAGGGTGTGTTTGTATTACACTTAGTACAGACACACTCAGAACCAACACATACACACAATACCATTAAGCCCCTCGCTCAGGGAGCCAATCACACTACCACTAGTAATGGATCCATCTCTCAGCAGACACATCTAACCCCACTGAGAGATATGTATGTACAAAGCTAAAACACCCACACACACACACAGACACGTGCTGTAAAGGAAATGTACACACACACGCACATGTCCACTCTCACACAGGCACAAGCGCATATTTGTGTGCAAACATGAATAAATACACACATACATAAACACAACTAACCTGTATGTACCCCAGCACATTGCCTAAGTAGCGGTACCCCCTGTATACAGCCTTGTTATTGTCATTTTAATTTGTGTTCATTTAGTAAATATTTCCATAACAATCAAATCAAATGTATTTATAAATCCCTTCTTACATCAACTGATATCTCAACGTGCTGTACAGAAACCCAGCCTAAAACCCCAAACAGCAAGCAATGCAGGTGTAGAAGCACGGTGGCTAGGAAAAACTCCCTAGAAAGGCCAGAACCTAGGAAGAAACTTAGAGAGGAACCAGGCTATGAGGGGTGGCCAGTCCTCTTCTGGCTGTGCCGGGTGGAGATTATAACAGAACATGGCCAAGATGTTCATAAATGACCAGCATGGTCAAATAATAATAATCACAGTGGTTATAGAGGGTGCAGCAAGTCAGCACCTCAGGAGTAAATGTCAGTTGGCTTTTCATAGCTGATCATTAAGAGTATCTCTACCACTGTCTCTAGAGAGTTGATAACAGCAGGTCTGGGACCGGTAGCAGGTCCGGTGAACAACTCTCTCTTAACTCTTATTTTTCTTAAAGCGGCATGGTTGGTTAAGGGCTGGTAGGTAAGCATTTCACGGTAATACACCTGTTGTATTTGCTTTGAACACAAACACTACACTTCACACCCCAGATCCTGAAAGTCCCATCCCTCACACTGACATGAGCCACATTGAACACAACATTGCATTGTTACAAAGGTATATGTGAATTTTGATATGACTTTAAAAGTCATCTATGGGCCAGGAGAAACTGTCTTTCACAATTTGGATTTGTTCAAATAAACCTACATTTCTAATCTAGACATTCCATTCTGAGAGTTTGTGGATTTAGGGCCAGCATTAGTGTGTGTGTGTGTGTGTGTGTGTGTGTTAACTCCTGTACCAGCCTCCCGTCCTGTACAGCTGATCCCCTGTAGTCATATTTAGCCGACAGGTCTCACACGCTCTGCTCACTGTGGGTTTAGATAACCAGCATAATCCCCTATAAAGTTCCAACACACACACACGGTACCATACTAATGCTTTCGACACACAGCTCTGTTGACACACACAACTCAGGGCAGTATGTCCCTGTTTGGTCCTCTCTGTTGGGTCTCCCTAATTCCAGGACTGTGACTTGGCCCAATGGCATCTTTTAAAGCCCACTGTGTGTGTGTGCATGTTGTGTGTATGTGTGTGTGTGTGTGTACAGTGACTGAGCCCTAAGGCATGTGTTAAAGCCACCCCATATATGTCTGTGTACAGGACCCAGGACTCTCCCTTTGAACAAAGAGAGGGAAAAAAGGACGTCTGACAACTACACTGTGAGCAACCACACAGTGACCATACACTATGACCAACCACACAGTGACCATACACTGTGAGCAACCACACAGTGACCATACACTGTGAGCAACCACACAGTGACCATACACTGTGAGCAACCACACAGTGACCATACACTGTGAGCAACCACACAGTGACCATACACTGTGACCAACCACACAGTGACCATACACTATGACCAACCACACAGTGACCATACACTATGACCAACCACACAGTGACCATACACTGTGACCAACCACACAGTGACCATACACTGTGACCAACCACACAGTGACCATACACTGTGAGCAACCACACAGTGACCATACACTGTGAGCAACCAGACAGTGACCATATACTATGACCAACCACACAGTGACCATACACTATGACCAACCACACAGTGACCATACACTATGACCAACCACACAGTGACCATACACTGTGAGCAACCAGACAGTGACCATACACTATGACCAAACACACAGTGACCATACACTGTGACCAACCACACAGTGACCATACACTGTGACCAACCACACAGTGACCATACACTATGACCAACCACACAGTGACCATACACTATGACCAACCACACAGTGACCATACACTGTGACCAACCACACAGTGACCATACACTGTGACCAACCACACAGTGACCAACCACACAGTGACCATACACTGTGACCAACCACACAGTGACCATACACTGTGACCAACTACACAGTGACAATACACTGTGACCAACCACACAGTGACAATACACTGTGACCAACCACACAGTGACAATACACTGTGACCAACCACACAGTGACAATACACTGTGACCAACCACACAGTGACAATACACTGTGACCAACCACACAGTGACAATACACTGTGACCAACCACGCAGTGACCATACACTGTGACCAATCACGCAGTGACAATACACTGTGACCAACCACGCAGTGACAATACACTGTGACCAACCACACAGTGACCATACACTGTGAGAAACCACACAGTGACAACACACTGTGACCAACCACACAGTGACAACACACTGTGACCAACCACACAGTGACAATACACTGTGACCAACCACACAGTGACAATACACTGTGACCAACCACACAGTGACAATACACTGTGACCAACCACAGCCTCTGAGGAGGATGTCACAGCACTGTATCTACACTGAAGTGGCCTCTACCACAGTGGTTCCCAACCCTTTTCGGTTACTGTACCACCAAATGAATTTTGCTCTGCCCAGCATACCCATGAAGTACCTCCTCATGTGCATTTTACCAGAAGGCATATAGTCTCTTGAGTCTTCTCAAGTACCCCTGTGGATACACCAAGTACCCCCAGGGGTCCTAGTATCTCTGGTTGGGAACCACTGCTTTAAAAAACATTTTAAATGATGTTTACAACTGAGGCAAAACCATATAAAACAGCTAGATGAGTCCAGAACCAGCTGCCCCAGCTGAATGTCCATGTAGCGTTTGTATAGGCTTTGGCAATACACAACTAATAAGACCTATGGACTGGATTATAGTTTCACCCCTTCTCTGTTACTTCTGTTACTGGAAATGAGACTGTGTTTATGTAAGGATGACCCTTACTGGGCCTCTCTCGCTCTGAGCCTCAGACACACACACACACACCTCTCTGTAACCGTGTAGACAGCAGGGTGATTGTGAGAGGCCAGACTGGCTGCATAAATAGCTTTATTATGTTCCTAAAGCTGCCAGCTCTGCCCACAGCTTCCATCTAAGCAGCATAAGGACTTTCCTTCACTCTCTTTCCTCACTCTGTGTGTGTGTGTGTGTGTGTGTGTGTGTGTGTGTGTGTGTGTGTGTGTGTGTGTGTGTGTGTGTGTGTGTGTGTGTGTGTGTGTGTGTGTGTGTGTGTGTGTGTGTGTGTCTCTCTATAACTGAAGTACTTTCTGTGTTGAACTATAACGTTTGAGGGAATGAACAGTAGGGCTGTAACAGGCCAGAATTGTTCAAATCTCACCAACTACTACTCCCAACCCATGTACGTACCTGAAGAGTACGAATGAAAGCTGTGATTCTCTTCCTTCTGCATATGGGTATGAGAGGGAGAGAGAAAGAGTTCACTGCCCTGCCGAAACAACCTTTTAAGGCTGCAGCAGCCTTAGACCTGAGGTGGACTTACAAATAGCTCACAAACACACACACACACACACACACACACACACACACACACACACACACACACACACACACACACACACACACACACACACACACACACACACGGTCAATCTGATTGCTCTTGTAGAAGATTTGGTGCTGCAGAGACTCATACATCTGATGCCAGCTATTCTATCTTTCACTCACTCCATTTCTCTCCCTTGCCCTGTCACTCGCTCTCTCTATCTCTCTCCGTCTCTCTCCCTCCCTTGTCTGGCTCAGTTAGTAGAGCATGGCGCTTGCAACGCCAGAAATGTGGGTTTGATTCCCGTGGCCATCCTACGTAAAATGTATGTATGGCTTGCATGCACGACTGTAAGTCATTTAGGATTACAGTGTCTGCTGAATGGCATAAACTCTCTCTACTCCCGACTGTTTCTTTAACAGGGAAAGGTAGAGGAGGATGAAAGGATGAAACTGCCTGTAGAGACCAGTGGCTCCCTAACAGTTGACTGCTATGAGCTAACTGAGGATTTGCCCCCCTTGCTCTTCAGGCTGTGTCCTAACTAAAAACATTGATTATGTTTACTAGTTAAACCACGCTTTAAGGAAGGGCATGTGAGCTGTCCCCCATGGTACACACACACACGCACGCACACACACAAACATGCTCACACACACAGGGACTGAGCTGGATAAAACATTCTAACACATCATGTGAGAGTGAGGTAACATAGCCAGTCTGGCTGTGGTTGCATAATGCCCTTGATACAGTCACACACACGCGCTTGCGTGCGCACCAGCACGGACGCCTGGGCACACGCGCACAATCAAACACACACACACACACACACACACAGGGTTTGGGGAGCACTTAGCAGGAACTCAGACTGCTACAACATCAGGAACTACTTTATTTTACTCTATTAGATTAATGCTCTGTGTGTGTGTGTGTGTGTGTGTGTGTGTGTGTGTGTGTGTGTGTGTGTTACATGCTATCCCTGATCACAGAACCAAAGGACACACAGACAGGTCCTCAACGTGCACACTGTCATTGAAGCTAGCCTGCTGTATGAGCATGGCTGCAGGACAGCAGATGAATGTTAAACCATTTCAAATGCAGCAGTAGACACAAAATGGCTGTCAGTGAAAACACCTAACCCTCTGCCTTTCCCCCTCTCTCCCTTCCCTCTGCCTTTCCCCCTCTCCTCCTCTCTCCCTACCCTCTGCCTTTCCCCCTCTCCTCCTCTCTCCCTTCCCTCTGCCTTTCCCCCTCTCCTCCTCTCTCCCTTCCCTCTGCCTTTCCCCCTCTCTCCTCCTCTCTCCCTTCCCTCTGCCTTTCCCCCTCTCCTCCTCTCTCCCTTCCCTCTGCCTTTCCCCCTCTCCTCCTCTCTCCCTTCCCTCTGCCTTTCCCCCTCTCCTCCTCTCTCCCTACCCTCTGCCTTTCCCCCTCTCCTCCTCTCTCCCTACCCTCTGCCTTTCCCCCTCTCCTCCTCTCTCCCTAACCCTCTGCCTTTCCCCCTCTCCTCCTCTCTCCCTAACCCTCTGCCTTTCCCCTCTCTCCTCCTCTCTCCCTAACCCTCTGCCTTTCCCCCTCTCCTCCTCTCTCCCTACCCTCTGCCTTTCCCCCTCTCCTCCTCTCTCCCTTCCCTCTGCCTTTCCCCCTCTCCTCCTCTCTCCCTTCCCTCTGCCTTTCCCCCTCTCCTCCTCTCTCCCTACCCTCTGCCTTTCCCCCTCTCCTCCTCTCTCCCTACCCTCTGCCTTTCCCCCTCTCCTCCTCTCTCCCTTCCCTCTGCCTTTCCCCCTCTCCTCCTCTCTCCCTACCCTCTGCCTTTCCCCCTCTCCTCCTCTCTCCCTTCCCTCTGCCTTTCCCCCTCTCCTCCTCTCTCCCTTCCCTCTGCCTTTCCCCCTCTCTCCTCTCTCCCTTCCCTCTGCCTTTCCCCCTCTCCTCCTCTCTCCCTTCCCTCTGCCTTTCCCCCTCTCCTCCTCTCTCCCTTCCCTCTGCCTTTCCCCCTCTCCTCCTCTCTCCCTTCCCTTCCCTCTGCCTTTCCCCCTCTCCTCCTCTCTCCCTTCCCTCTGCCTTTCCCCCTCTCTCCTCCTCTCTCCCTTCCCTCTGCCTTTCCCCCTCTCCTTTCCCCCTCTCTCCCTTCCCTCTGCCTTTCCCCCTCTCCTCCTCTCTCCCTTCCCTCTACCTTTCCCCCTCCTCCTCCTCCCTCCCTTCCCTCTGCCTTTCCCCCTCTCCTCCTCTCTCCCTTCCCTCTGCCTTTCCCCCTCTCCTCCTCTCTCCCTTCCCTCTGCCTTTCCCCCTCTCCTCCTCTCTCCCTTCCCTCTGCCTTTCCCCCTCTCCTCCTCTCTCCCTTCCCTCTGCCTTTCCCCCTCTCCTCCTCTCTCCCTTCCCTCTGCCTTTCCCCCTCTCCTCCTCTCTCCCTTCCCTCTGCCTTTCCCCCTCTCCTCCTCTCTCCCTTCCCTCTGCCTTGCCCCCCCCTCTCCTCCTCTCTCCCTTCCCTCTGCCTTTCCCCCTCTCCTCTCCTCCTCTCTTTCCCTCTCCTTTCCCCCTCTGCCTTTCCCCCTCTCCTCCTCTCTCCCTTCCCTCTGCCTTTCCCCCTCTCCTCCTCTCTCCCTTCCCTCTGCCTTTCCCCCTCTCCTCCTCTCTCCCTTCCCTCTGCCTTTCCCCCTCTCCTCCTCTCTCCCTTCCCTCTGCCTTTCCCCCTCTCCCCTTCCCTCTGCCTTTCCCCCTCTCCTCCTCTCTCCCTTCCCTCTGCCTTTCCCCCTCTCCTCCTCTCTCCCTTCCCTCTGCCTTTCCCCCTCTCCCTCTGCCTTTCTCCCTCCCTTCCCTCTGCCTTTCCCCCTCTCCTCCTCTCTCCCTTCCCTCTGCCTTTCCCCCTCTCCTCCTCTCTCCCTTCCCTCTGCCTTTCCCCCTCTCCTCCTCTCTCCCTTCCCTCTGCCTTTCCCCCTCTCTCCTCCTCTCTCCCTTCCCTCTGCCTTTCCCCCTCTCCTCCTCTCTCCCTTCCCTCTGCCTTTCCCCCTCTCCTCCTCTCTCCCTTCCCTCTGCCTTTCCCCCTCTCCTCCTCTCTCCCTTCCCTCTGCCTTTCCCCCTCTCCTCCTCTCTCCCTTCCCTCTGCCTTTCCCCCTCTCCTCCTCTCTCCCTTCCCTCTGCCTTGCCCCCTCTCCTCCTCTCTCCCTTCCCTCTGCCTTTCCCCCTCTCCTCCTCTCTCCCTTCCCTCTGCCTTTCCCCCTCTCCTCCTCTCTCCCTTCCCTCTGCCTTTCCCCCTCTCCTCCTCTCTCCCTTCCCTCTGCCTTGCCCCCTCTCCTCCTCTCTCCCTTCCCTCTGCCTTTCCCCCTCTCCTCCTCTCTCCCTTCCCTCTGCCTTTCCCCCTCTCCTCCTCTCTCCCTTCCCTCTGCCTTTCCCCCTCTCCTCCTCTCTCCCTTCCCTCTGCCTTTCCCCCTCTCCTCCTCTCTCCCTTCCCTCTGCCTTGCCCCCTCTCCTCCTCTCTCCCTTCCCTCTGCCTTTCCCCCTCTCCTCCTCTCTCCCTTCCCTCTGCCTTGCCCCCTCTCCTCCTCTCTCCCTTCCCTCTGCCTTTCCCCCTCTCCTCCTCTCTCCCTTCCCTCTGCCTTTCCCCCTCTCCTCCTCTCTCCCTTCCCTCTGCCTTTCCCCCTCTCCTCCTCTCTCCCTTCCCTCTGCCTTTCCCCCTCTCCTCCTCTCTCCCTTCCCTCTGCCTTTCCCCCTCTCCTCCTCTCTCCCTTCCCTCTGCCCCCCCTCTCCTCCTCTCTCCCTTCCCTCTGCCTTTCCCCCTCTCCTCCTCTCTCCCTTCCCTCTGCCTTTCCCCCTCTCCTCCTCTCTCCCTTCCCTCTGCCTTTCCCCCTCTCCTCCTCTCTCCCTTCCCTCTGCCTTTCCCCCTCTCCTCCTCTCTCCCTTCCCTCTGCCTTTCCCCCTCTCCTCCTCTCTCCCCCTTCCCTCTGCCTTTCCCCCTCTCCTCCTCTCTCCCTTCCCTCTGCCTTTCCCCCTCTCCTCCCCTTCCCTCTGCCTTTCCCCCTCTCCCTTCCCTTCCCTCTGCCTTTCCCCCTCTCCTCCTCTCTCCCTTCCCTCTGCCTTTCCCCCTCTCCTCCTCTCTCCCTTCCCTCTGCCTTTCCCCCTCTCCTCCTCTCTCCCTTCCCTCTGCCTTTCCCCCTCTCCTCCTCTCTCCCTTCCCTCTGCCTTTCCCCCTCTCCTCCTCTCTCCCTTCCCTCTGCCTTTCCCCCTCCCCTCCTTTCCCCCTCTCCTCCTCTCCCCTTCCCTCTGCCTTTCCCCCTCTCCTCCTCTCTCCCTTCCCTCTGCCTTTCCCCCTCTCCTCCTCTCTCCCTTCCCTCTGCCTTTCCCCCTCTCCTCCTCTCTCCCTTCCCTCTGCCTTTCCCCCTCTCCTCCTCTCTCCCTTCCCTCTGCCTTTCCCCCTCTCCTCCTCCTCTCTCCCTTCCCTCTGCCTTTCCCCCTCTCCTCCTCTCTCCCTTCCCTCTGCCTTTCCCCCTCTCCTCCTCTCTCCCTTCCCTCTGCCTTTCCCCCTCTCCTCCTCTCTCCCTTCCCTCTGCCTTTCCCCCTCTCCTCCTCTCTCCCTTCCCTCTGCCTTTCCCCCTCTCCTCCTCTCTCCCTTCCCTCTGCCTTTCCCCCTCTCCTCCTCTCTCCCTTCCCTCTGCCTTTCCCCCTCTCCTCCTCTCTCCCTTCCCTCTGCCTTTCCCCCTCTCCTCCTCTCTCCCTTCCCTCTGCCTTTCCCCCTCTCCTCCTCTCTCCCTTCCCTCTGCCTTGCCTTTCCCTCCTCCTCTCCTTCCCTCTGCTTGCCCTTCCCTCTGCCTTTCCCCCTCTCCTCCTCTCTCCCTTCCCTCTGCCTTTCCCCCTCTCCTCCTCTCTCCCTTCCCTCTGCCTTTCCCCCTCTCCTCCTCTCTCCCTTCCCTCTGCCTTTCCCCCTCTCCTCCTCTCTCCCTTCCCTCTGCCTTTCCCCCTCTCCTCCTCTCTCCCTTCCCTCTGCCTTTCCCCCTCTCCTCCTCTCTCCCTTCCCTCTGCCTTTCCCCCTCTCCTCCTCTCTCCCTTCCCTCTGCCTTTCCCCCTCTCCTCCTCTCTCCCTTCCCTCTGCCTTTCCCCCTCTCCTCCTCTCTCCCTTCCCTCTGCCTTTCCCCCTCTCCTCCTCTCTCCCTTCCCTCTGCCTTTCCCCCTCTCCTCCTCTCTCCCTTCCCTCTGCCTTTCCCCCTCTCCTCCTCTCTCCCTTCCCTCTGCCTTTCCCCCTCTCCTCCTCTCTCCCTTCCCTCTGCCTTTCCCCCTCTCCTCCTCTCTCCCTTCCCTCTGCCTTTCCCCCTCTCCTCCTCTCTCCCTTCCCTCTGCCTTTCCCCCTCTCCTCCTCTCTCCCTTCCCTCTGCCTTGCCCCCTCTCCTCCTCTCTCCCTTCCCTCTGCCTTGCCCCCTCTCCTCCTCTCTCCCTTCCCTCTGCCTTTCCCCCTCTCCTCCTCTCTCCCTTCCCTCTGCCTTTCCCCCTCTCCTCCTCTCTCCCTTCCCTCTGCCTTTCCCCCTCTCCTCCTCTCTCCCTTCCCTCTGCCTTGCCCCCTCTCCTCCTCTCTCCCTTCCCTCTGCCTTTCCCCCTCTCCTCCTCTCTCCCTTCCCTCTGCCTTTCCCCCTCTCCTCCTCTCTCCCTTCCCTCTGCCTTTCCCCCTCTCCTCCTCTCTCCCTTCCCTCTGCCTTGCCCCCTCTCCTCCTCTCTCCCTTCCCTCTGCCTTGCCCCCCTCTCCTCCTCTCTCCCTTCCCTCTGCCTTTCCCCCTCTCCTCCTCTCTCCCTTCCCTCTGCCTTGCCCCCTCTCCTCCTCTCTCCCTTCCCTCTGCCTTTCCCCCTCTCCTCCTCTCTCCCTTCCCTCTGCCTTTCCCCCTCTCCTCCTCTCTCCCTTCCCTCTGCCTTTCCCCCTCTCCTCCTCTCTCCCTTCCCTCTGCCTTTCCCCCTCTCCTCCTCTCTCCCTTCCCTCTGCCTTTCCCTTTCTCCTCCTCTCTCCCTTCCCTCTGCCTTTCCCCCTCTCCTCCTCTCTCCCTTCCCTCTGCCTTTCCCCCTCTCCTCCTCTCTCCCTTCCCTCTGCCTTGCCCCCTCTCCTCCTCTCTCCCTTCCCTCTGCCTTTCCCCCTCTCCTCCTCTCTCCCTTCCCTCTGCCTTTCCCCCTCTCCTCCTCTCTCCCTTCCCTCTGCCTTTCCCCCTCTCCTCCTCTCTCCCTTCCCTCTGCCTTTCCCCCTCTCCTCCTCTCTCCCTTCCCTCTGCCTTGCCCCCCTCTCCTCCTCTCTCCCTTCCCTCTGCCTTTCCCCCTCTCCTCCTCTCTCCCTTCCCTCTGCCTTTCCCCCTCTCCTCCTCTCTCCCTTCCCTCTGCCTTTCCCCCTCTCCTCCTCTCTCCCTTCCCTCTGCCTTTCCCCCTCTCCTCCTCTCTCCCTTCCCTCTGCCTTGCCCCCTCTCCTCCTCTCTCCCTTCCCTCTGCCTTTCCCCCTCTCCTCCTCTCTCCCTTCCCTCTGCCTTGCCCCCCTCTCCTCCTCTCTCCCTTCCCTCTGCCTTTCCCCCTCTCCTCCTCTCTCCCTTCCCTCTGCCTTTCCCCCTCTCCTCCTCTCTCCCTTCCCTCTGCCTTTCCCCCTCTCCTCCTCTCTCCCTTCCCTCTGCCTTGCCCCCTCTCCTCCTCTCTCCCTTCCCTCTGCCTTTCCCCCTCTCCTCCTCTCTCCCTTCCCTCTGCCTTTCCCCCTCTCCTCCTCTCTCCCTTCCCTCTGCCTTTCCCTTTCTCCTCCTCTCTCCCTTCCCTCTGCCTTTCCCCCTCTCCTCCTCTCTCCCTTCCCTCTGCCTTTCCCCCTCTCCTCCTCTCTCCCTTCCCTCTGCCTTGCCCCCTCTCCTCCTCTCTCCCTTCCCTCTGCCTTTCCCCCTCTCCTCCTCTCTCCCTTCCCTCTGCCTTTCCCCCTCTCCTCCTCTCTCCCTTCCCTCTGCCTTGCCCCCCTCTCTCCTCCTCTCTCCCTTCCCTCTGCCTTTCCCCCTCTCCTCCTCTCTCCCTTCCCTCTGCCTTTCCCCCTCTCCTCCTCTCTCCCTTCCCTCTGCCTTTCCCCCTCTCCTCCTCTCTCCCTTCCCTCTGCCTTTCCCCCTCTCCTCCTCTCTCCCTTCCCTCTGCCTTGCCCCCCCCCCTCCTCTCTCCCTTCCCTCTGCCTTGCCCCCCTCTCCTCCTCTCTCCCTTCCCTCTGCCTTGCCCCCTCTCCCCCTTCCCTCTGCCTTTCCCCCTCTCCTCCTCTCTCCCTTCTCTCTGCCTTGCCCCCCTCTCTCCTCCTCTCTCCCTTCCCTCTGCCTTGCCCCCCTCTCTCCTTCTCTCTCCCTTCCCTCTGCCTTGCCCCCCTCTCTCCTCCTCTCTCCCTTCCCTCTGCCTTGCCCCCCTATCCTCCTCTCTCCCTTCCCTCTGCCTTGCCCCCCTCTCCTCCTCTCTCCCTTCCCTCTGCCTTGCCCCCCTCTCTCCTCCTCTCTCCCTTCCCTCTGCCTTGCCCCCCTCTCTCCTCCTCTCTCCCTTCCCTCTGCCTTGCCCCCCTCTCTCCTCCTCTCTCCCTTCCCTCTGCCTTGCCCCCCTCTCCTCCTCTCTCCCTTCCCTCTGCCTTGCCCCCCCCTCTCCTCCTCTCTCCCTTCCCTCTGCCTTGCCCCCCTCTCTCCTCCTCTCTCCCTTCCCTCTGCCTTGCCCCCCTCTCTCCTCCTCTCTCCCTTCCCTCTGCCTTGCCCCCCTCTCTCCTCCTCTCTCCCTTCCCTCTGCCTTGCCCCCCCTCTCCTCCTCTCTCCCTTCCCTCTGCCTTGCCCCCCTCTCTCCTCCTCTCTCCCTTCCCTCTGCCTTGCCCCCCTCTCTCCTCCTCTCTCCCTTCCCTCTGCCTTGCCCCCCTCTCTCCTCCTCTCTCCCTTCCCTCTGCCTTGCCCCCCCCTCTCCTCCTCTCTCCCTTCCCTCTGCCTTGCCCCCCTCTCCTCCTCTCTCCTTTCCCTCTGCCTTGCCCCCTCTCCTTCTCTCTCCCTTCCCTCTGCCTTGCCCCCTCTCCTTCTCTCTCTGGCGCACCCCCCCCATCCCCAATCCCCACTCTCTGCCAAAAGGTGTTCCTGTACTGATACTTAGCTCAGTCTGCCAACAGTTAGATTTGTCCTTGGATCTCTTTCCTCTATTCCCCCTCTTTCTAGTCCCCCTCTCTTGCCCCTCTGACCAGCTCTTTCTCCCCCCTCCTCTCACTCTCTCTCTCTTCTCCTCTCCTCTCCACCTCTCTGTTGCCCAACCTCCCCCTCCCTCATCTTGCTACCTTCCTATCTCCCTCAACCCTCTCTCTCAGATGGAAAGGAAACAAGCAGAGAAAGCCACTAGAGCCGATTGGATCTCCCTTTACAATAAGTGTCCCTATAATACCTATGCACTGGTAGCTACAGTCTCTGGGTCTGCTCTTGACTCAGGTCTCAAAACAGATTTACAATCAAATATGACCGATAAGATAATAGAGAGCGGGACCAAACTTCACCATTTTCAAAATTTGAGAGAGAGAGAACCCAGGAACTCTTATAGGGATGCCCTAGGTATGGAGGACAAAGTATCTTTAGATACTGCTATGACTTCAACCCCAACAGCACTCCTGCCCATATCATGGGATCAAAATTTGCTCCAGGAATCCAAAGTGAATCCAAAACAGAGCGAGAGCCTCTGTTAGTAGCTACTGTGAGTCCACCATCCAGTATGTTGCCAGTTGCCGTGACAACAGAAGCCCCACACCAACATCTCCTCACCATTTCTCAGTGTCTCAATCCAGCACCTGCTACTTATCATTATGCCACTACATCACTCAGCAATACCTCTATACTGTAGCTATGTCACTCAGCTATACTCAATCTGTCCTACCCACACAACACATATCAGATACAGAATTGGTATCACAAATTGTTCTGGCAATCCTCCTAAAACTTAATTGGGAGGCAGGATGTTGGAAATGCATTTTACACTTGTATCACAAACCATTTTTGAGAAAATCATAATGGAAGTGGCAATTTCAGGCCCTTTTTAGTCATATACATGGCTCCTGTAATGCTACAGACAACATCTTGGTGTAATTACACTTAGTGTATAAAACATTAAGAACAACTTCCTAATATTGAGTTCCACCCTTTTTTGCCCTCAGAACAGCCTCAATTCGCCGAGACATGGACCCTACAAGATGCCACGCCTTCCATAGGGATGCTGGCCCATGTTGACTCCAATGCTTCCCACAGTTGCGTCAAGTTGGCTGGATGTCCTTTGGGTGGTGGACCATTGTTGATACACACAGGAAAATGTTGAGTGTGAAAAACCCAGCAGCATTGCAGTTCTTGACACACTCAAACCGGTGCGCCTGGCATCTACGACCCTACGTTCAAAGGCACTTCAACATTTTGTCTTGCCCATTCACCCTCTGAATGGCACACATACACACTCCATAGCTCAACTGTCTCAAGGTTTAAAACTCCTTCTTTAACCTGTCTCCTCCTCTTCATCTACACTGTGGATTTAACAGGTGACATCAATAAGGGATAATATCTTTCACCTGGATTCACCTGGTCAGTCTGTGTTATGGAAATAGCAGGTGTTCCTAATGTTTTGTACACTCAGTGTATACTCCTTATAGTGTGCTCTAAAATATGGAGTATATTTATATTCTGAAATACACATTTTCACATTCATTTATTCAACATTCCAAATATTATTATAAATATCTGAAAAGTATTATTTTTGACTGCTTATTTTTATACATATTGTTTGTAACAACACAGGCCTACTCTTCAATCAGCTACTGTTGATGAAATTATCATTTTTATACATAGAAATTGACATTATAGGTTATTAACCAATCACAGCCCTCCTGTAGGATTGCACATTCAGCAAATCACCAGCAGAGGGAGTTCCCTTTGAATCCATTTTCCCATTCACTGCATTGGTGGTGTTGATAAAATGTATCATAACTTTAAACTTAGCAGAGCGCCCACTCTGGAAATGTGATGTACTTATAGAGTATTTTATTTAAAACCATATGTCTAAAATTGAACAAAATCTGAAAGGGTACTTTTATTATATTCTTAGTTTTAATGTTAAATAAATGAATGTGTAACATTTTATTTCAGAAAGTAGCGATACTCCATATTTTATAGCACACTGTTAGGAGTATAATTACACCAAGGTGTTTTCTGTATCATGTACGGTTCACAGATCATTGGGTATTACAGGAGGCGTGTATATCTCTAAAAAGGGCCCAAAATGCCCACTTTCATAATGATTCCCCCCCAAAATGTGTGTTACAGAAGTAAAAAGCATATGAAACATCCTTCCACCCAATGAAGTTTCTATGTGAGAATTGTCCGAAAAATCTGAGATACCCTAAATATTTTTGAGCCATGCAGGTAAATGTCAACCCGTGTGTGAGTGTGTAGGCTACTGTAATAGAACTAGCATGGAATCGCCCCATTACAGTAGCCTACACACTCACACACTGGTTCTAATTTACCTGGTCTAATTTCTCTAATGGATCACACTTTATCCTACAACAAGAGCATACAAGTTAACACTTTATTTGAGAAAACAACTACTATTACACCAATCAGTGAAATAATTCAAGGGTTAGAAGATGGTGGGCCTGCCCTGGCCTGTAACTGGTTTCTTGAAGTAAGCTCAAAGCAAGCACACCTGTCCTGACCCTGACACTAAAGTGGAAGGCTCTACTTGACCGTCCTGTTTCAGCTGCTATGGTAACAGTGGACAATACCTTCTGGCACTTACTCTGAACAACACCACAGTTGGTAACTACCTGGTACCAAATGGTACATAGTGGTGCTCATTTCAGTTCAGCGCAAAGACACTGGAAAGTCATTTGTTATTAAGCAATAATTATGTAAGTGCTACTTTGCTCTTATATCTAGCCATGTAAATACCAGGTAAAACGTGGAACTCCACCCTGAGATCAGATCTTGGCCATTTGTGAAACAGACTTGGTGATCCAGTGATCTGCTTGCTTTGGCTCTCTCTCACACAGGCCAGGAGGGTTTCAAACAGCCTATAGAAGGACTAAAGTGTCCTTATAGGCTAGCCTACAACACCATCGGCCCTTCTCAAAAGGTTTGGACCTCTTGGTGTAATGGGTTGTTTTATACACTCTCAAAGTGTGACATGTATTTTACAGTGATTTCATCAATCTGCAGTTGCCTTCAGGATGTGTGTATAACCCTTCACACCACCACTTGGACCATAAATAGGCTCACTCTACAACTCACTCTCATCAGAGGTCTGGACCCTTAATGGCACAGGACGCAATGCACTTGCCAAAGGGTTAGTGGTTCAAGACCAGGCCGAGGCCAGTGGGGAATGCCTACGTCTTCCACCTGCTCCACAACACACGCACACGCGCGCACATACACACACACTAGCCTACCTAGTGAGATCAAAACTCGCTACAAATTAACTGTTTATTTTGAGATATTGCATTCTCTTTTTTTAAACCACAGCCAACCGCAAAATAAAGTATCATAAATTAATAAAATCATGTTCAACTCACATTTAGACTACAATAACGCAAGTGTGTAAGAGATTATGGTCAACTACTTACCCATGTCCAATGTTGTCGAACACTTGAGACTATTGTGTAAATATGTCATCAAGATCATTTAAAATCCATTTGGTCACATTTACAGAACCGGCGTCTGCACTGACAGCGTCCTTGGTAGCTGTCAAATGGAGCAAGTTTTTTTAAACAGAAAACCTGAGGAAAATGGCGTCAACAGTGCGCTGATAAAAAGGCAAAAATAATTATAGCCGATCTGATAATCAAATCAATGTTCACAAAAATCCAAGGTTGTGATTGAATCAACGTCCTTTTCCTGTGAAATATAGCGCGTAAAAAACCTTGCTTACGGGTTTACTAAGCACACGATTTACAGGGCCACTGCAGAGATCCCATCGCCATGTCCGTGGCTGGTCAGTCCGCGAGTTAAGCGCTGCTTCCCTCTCAATCCTTGACTCCGGGGGAGGATCGGAGCAAACCGTTTTACTGCATTGAAAACAAACCAGCAGAACACAGATTGTATCCGAATAGCCTCAAACCCCACATTCAACGGTAACGTCACTGGAGAGATCGTGGTTGGATGCGTAAAAGTGGGAGAAGGTGTTGGTTATCAGAAGACTGGTGTTTTCCCTTCCCGGTGGGTCGGAATTGGGGGAGAGTGGGGGGTGTTCTGTTCGCTCGCTCTAGCTCCGTGTGTGTCAGGTTCGGTTGATAATGATCTCACCGAGAGACGGGACTGTAGAGGCAGCTCGCGCTTTGGTAGAGAGGAGAAGAGCGCAGTGTCGCCTCCACCTGGTAGCGGGTGGTAGACTAGTCTAAACCCACTTCCCTACTAGCCTACACACAGGACATTCCTGTTTGTTTCAACCTGTTTCATAACAGGAAAGGTGATCACTGGTCAGTTCCCGTCCATCACCAACTTTTACTGTAGGCCTATGTATACTCTGTATGTGATATCCTACTACCACGTCTGATGTTATGTCAAATAGTGTCACAGTCACTTGAATAATCCAGTCATATTATTACTCTGAAGGCTTCCTCCTCTTTCGGAATTGGAGCAACACCAAACTGGTTTTATTTGATCGTAACAGTGTTGTTTACGTCCCTCTCCATGTCTTAACATAGGCTCGAGCCAACGACCCTAGCACACATCGACAACAGTCGCCCGTGAAGCAGCGTTACCCCGGCTCTTGTAGAGCAAGTGAAACGACTGGGCTACTTCGATGTCTCGGAGTGATGTCACTGATTGAAAGCTATTAGCGCACACCAATAACTAACTAGCCATTTCACATCAACACAGCATTGTGTGTCATGTGTTATTTTTCATGCATAAACAACAGTATGCGCATCCTGTGCTTCTAGGAGGATAGAATATATATATTTACAGAACAAATAGAGCTGAATAATGATTCAGATAGAACGTAGGTTAGCATCCGCCGCATAGCAACTGGACAGTGTGTTTGCATATTGGTGTGTGTTTGTGCTGTCAGGTTAGCATAACAACCAGTGCTGACATTTCCATAAACACACTACACACACATTTATGCTGCATTAGTTGAGAGGATTGTTGCCATTTCTCTTTTGTGGTTGTTAGAAGCTATAGCAACAGCTACTTGCACTTATGTCCTAACATCTCATAGTGAGATGCTGTAAAGTGGGATGCTCTCTGTTGAAAAGGCTCTAATTGTTCTCACACATGGATCATTTTAAAGGATAGAATGAACTGCAACTCTCTAAACCGAAACCCCAACTCTCTGCCCTATCCTTGTCCTCTAACCAGAATTCCTGATTCTGTATCAGCTCCTATCTCACCCAGTGTATTCACATTAGGCAACCGGCCTCAACAAGTAGTCCTTCGGGCAGATTTGAAGTGGGATACAGGTGTCCTCAATTCCTCCACCCTCGATGGCGAACCTCATCCTGACTCTGCCGTAGCTGGGTCCGACACATGTGAGACACAAGCAGGTGGAACCTTCACTTTGTCACAGCCAAGTGCAGCAAGCACACATCCAGCAGGAGTGAGGCCTAAAGAGGAGCCTGTTTGTAGGTGAAAAGAGCCAAAAACAGCCCCCAGTCCATTTGAGAGATAATGAGGTTTACCCCCAACATAACCCGATCTCAAAATAAATTATTCACACAACCACTGCAGCTATCTGTGGCAGACTACCCTCAACACTCTCCATCCAAGCCCTCTTCCTCAGTGCCTACAGTATGGAGGCCCCAACACATGAAGGCCTGCCATTTCACCAGACTCTGGAAGACACCTCACAGAGGAGGCACACTGGGGGATCAGAGTGACGTTCATATTAAATCTCTCAGATCCGCTCTTCATACCGGTCCTCTCAGAGCCGTGGAAACGGATGGAGTGGAGTCCCATCAGAGACCCTGTGTGACTCAGAAGCTGCTGCTCTCAGGAAGTGTATGAAGCTCCTTAAACTAGAGGAGGTCAAATGCCAAAACATGGAGAACGTGCAAGCTGGCGAGGAGTGTTGGTGCTTGGAC